>NC_091828.1:112912500-113212500 GCF_038994185.2 Dermacentor albipictus
AAAATGATTGTACGATCATACGATTGCAGTTTGGTGATGTACTGAACATTGGTGTCGAAAGATTGCGTTTTCAAGGAACGTACGAACCGGTAAAAAAAAGAAGCGTAACTGTGTCATCGTTTTTTGTCTCGATCGTGTACATCGGCGCCGGGAAACCACACAAAACGAGATCGTTATCAGTGAGGTTTTACTGTATTCACTGTGGCCGGTATTGTCTCCAATCTTGCACTTCCTGTTTCTGTTGACTGTAGGATACCGTTAATGACATACAGCATGCCCAACAGAGTTAGCTTTATTTAGGTATACCCGCGTTCATTGTATCGAAGCTTCACTCTGCATTTCACTTTGTACGTTTCCTGGCTAATGCTGCAGGTTCGTTAGGGACCTTGTGCTTAGTACAAATCTGCCCACCGGAGTGGGCTCTCGAGTGTGCCATTGCTGAGTGCAAGTGACTCGCAGGTATGTTCGAGTCCGTGGTGAGCAGCAAGGAGGTGCCGCGGCCACAGCAGCAACAGCAGCAGCAATCAACGGCAACGACGGAGGCGCACATCCCACCCCTAAGAGGCGTGGCCCCCTTAGGCCCCGCCCCTTTGTCCAAGGAGTGCTTCTACCAGCTGCGGCTGCTGGAGGCCGCCTCCCTGCACATGCCCCACCCGTCGGACTCTGAGCGCCTCAGGTAAGTGGCTCCGCTGCTGGCTTGCTGCCTGCCACATCTGTCTTCACCCTGGAGGAAGGGAACAGCTAGGGAGGCAAGCCGCGAAGTTGGAGCCACGAAAAGCCAAGCCCAACATGTGATCGCGTTGCAGTAAGCTTTACGGTGTCTCCGGCCTGTCGGGAGCAGCCGGATTGCAAGTGCTAAACAAACTGAAATGGTGAACGTCGCGTGATCGGAGCTCGGCAAGATCTCGGAACCTGTCTAGTGAGAGAGTCTGAGAGAGTCGGAGTAGTTCCGAGCGCTGTCGACCGGATCCGATAGCACAGTTAGAACCAGCCAAACGTGTTTCAAGCACTTCGTTTCAACCAGCGGAATGCGGTGTCGCTTTTCAGATTGTTTTAAAGTGCGCAATAACAACCAGCTCAAGATATTGGTGTCATCCATTGCCGCACAGCCATAGACCACGGGTGAGACAGCAATGTGCAGATGTCTCGCTTGCATGTTGTGATGAAGGACAATAAAAGGATAGGTTGCAATTAACAACCAAAGCTGCACAAGCACAATAGCAAAAGATGTGCACAAAGTAGTTTGCTAAGCACCCGAACAGTTGCGTGACAATTCAAATGTACCACGAACCAAGCACCCTGCCGTCCTGTGCACTCGGCAAGTCTGCCGAGTGCAGGATCACGTCTGGGGCTGTCTTTCTGAAAGAAAGTAGCCAAAAAGGTGTGGCTTCACAAAGAGTTCGCTTGCGAAGGCTGACTTTGTGACATACATAATGCTGGTTTATTTTCTTCCTCCAGAGTACTTGCTCAATTTTAACAGGCACACTTTATGTGATTATCGGTGTGCAAATATTCATAACTTCCGAACATCAGATCAAATATTGTCTAATTCTATTTGGTTATTGAACTGAGTAGTCAATATTCGAAAGTACGAGTATCTCTGGCATATATTTTTAAATGCTAAACACCTCAATTGTGCACGATTGAACATAGAATTTGAGACCAAAAGTGTGTTAAATCTCATCCTGGTAGCCATTGCAGGCATAAAGCCTGAGATGTTACTATGTTTACTCGAATCTAACGTGCGCTTTTTTTGCAATAAAATGTGTCCAAAAATTGCATGCACGTCAGAATTGAGTACGACCCTAAATCTACGTTGCCATATTGCCATCAGCATTTCAACATGGCTGCCTGGTACGTTGCGATGACCCTAATATGGGGGCAAAGGTTCGTGCACTCAAATGTTTTAATGGTTCTCTTAGGCGGAGCCTCCGAGAACCCAATTGAGGACAAAGCCGTTCGTTTCGAACACACACACAAACGTTTAATGGAACTAAAGAAGGCTAAAAAATAAATAGAAGAAAATTATTATTATTTGTTTTGAACACATATACGCAGGTATTAGGAAAGGGAAGGCGAGGAGCAGGCTGGCAACTGCCACCGGAAGGGGCACAACGCCTGCCTACTCTTCTGAAGGGAGGTGACAGCAACACAGAAATAGAAGATAGGAAGGAGGGGAGCAAAAAGGAAAGAGGAAAGGAGAGCAACAGGACACTGCAACAGGACACTGCAACAGGACACTGCAACAGGACACTGCAACAGGACAAATCTAAAGACTAAAGTTGAACTCTGCAGCCAGAATTAAAGTGACGCCGCTTCGAACAGCCTCCACAATTATCAACCACATTCATGGCTAGTTCGCTATGCGGCTAATTGTGTTCTCCACGATGAGACGCCAAGTAAAGCTGCACGTATTCACCGTTTCACTGTTAGTCGGTTCACGATATACACTATAAGGTGTTTGAACCCGCCACCTCCCATCTTCAAAGGAAGAAGCGTTAGGGTACAGTACTGATCACACACAGTAGAAGAAAATAGCAAACATAAAAGAAACACTCAAATACACGTCAAGACGCACATTTGGGGCTAGTATGGAGCTAAGTTGTGCGCGAGTCCGGACTTGCCACGACAGCAGGGACTTATAACAGTTTTGACACAGCGACGAGCTTACGAAAGGAGTGGCGCCGGTCTCATCAAAGGTCGTGGTCTAAGTTGGTTGACCAAGCGACCGGAGCTGGCCAGCTCTGTCTCGGAGAAGTAAAGCAGGCGGCTTGGTGGCACGAGCGGACGGCGGCGGCGGCGTTCTGGCCGGGCAGCTGGGTGTAGAGCTCAGGCCCGTAGCCCGACTGCTCTTGTCCTGCCCACGGGCACAGAAGCTCGAACGCCGGCCTCGGGCAGCAGGCGGCACGACAGACGGGGGCGGCGTTCTGGCCGGGCAGCTGGCGTAGAACTCGGGCCCGTAGTCCGACTGTTCTCGTGCTGCCCACAGGCGCAGAAGCTCACCGGCCTTGAGGAGCTGGCGGCCCGCTCAGGTAGACAGGCGACGCACGGGAACAGGTTGGCAGGAGGCCCCGGTCGGGTGAAGTTCTGGTGGCTCGGGTCCGGAACCCGACGGCCCGACTTCAACGCCCGCTCCGGTGGTTGACCTCCTCCTACCGTCGCTTCCTGGGACTCTCCTGGCGTCTCCTCTGCGTCTCCCCCCCGTTCTGCCAGCGCACCACGCTTTTTCTTCTGTTCTGGCCGATTTGGCATTTTCCGATTGGCTGCCTGACTCCCCGTGGTCTTTCCTAATTGGTTGCTTTTCTTCTTTTTGTTGTTTTTCATGCGCCGCGCGTACTTGTGCCAGACGCTCTTCGGCGGCGTCGTTTTCCTTCCAGCATGGTATCCGCCTCGGCGCGCGCACCACACATCACATACGTGCGTCGAGCCTAGCTGTCGTAGCTTCCTCCGTGTGCTGTAGTATGTGTGCTTAGGTTAGCCCACCGTCCGTCTTTGTTTTCTGCGTTTTCTCTATCAGCATGGAAGTGCCGACTGCGAAGACATGCTGAGTTCATGACGATGCCACAATTAAAAGGAAAGTGGTAATGTGTAAGGAGACGGATGGAAATTGGGCTGCATCACGAGCGTTCGAAGTTGCCAAAGCTTGCATGCGGGGCTGGCGCAGACAGAAGGAGCGTTCTACTCTGGCGACCGCTGCCTATGACGCGGCCCCTACCTTGAAAGAGACCTGCGATGGGAACAGAATCTGTGCGTCTAGGCGCACCGCACTCTGTTCTCGTCGCATTGAAGCGAGAGGCAGCGCGAAGTTCAATTCGCTCGCTCCTGCTACCGCACTTCCTCCCTCCAGCGTTTTGATAGCGAGTTTCTGTGGTCATTGAGTAAGATGTGTTCATGTTCGTGTGCGCACGTGACACCATGCTTGTTAGTTTAGTTAGTAAGCGAATGTTTACAAGTGTCTACGGTTGATAAAACTGCTATCCTTACTTCATATAGCTGTCTCCTAATTTGCTATCGCAATCGATGCTGCGCCCTTTGGGCGAAACTTAAACTTTTTTGTTTATCGCAACTTTAGTGCATTGGGAGTAAATGTTTGATTTCCCAAATGAGGTAATGTAATATTTCTGTGTGAAACAATGAGGTGCACGGTACTGTAAAAGACTTTTTTAGGTCACGTCAAACGTGTGTGTGTTACAATCGAGGGCGGGTTTTTATTGAGTACATACGGTATGTAGTGAAGCGTGCTGTGCATCATTCAGAGAACCAAACGCTTCCAGCTAAACTGCTTGTATGTTCTTAATGGTCCCTACCTGCCTCTAGGAGATTCATAACGCGCACTGTAATGACAGATGCTTCTTTAACATCGTGAATGTACTAGGATGCAAATTTTCTAAAAAATTAATGATGGAAACGGCTGCTCATTATTCTAGATGTATTCAAGTCGTGTCTGGCACCATTCGAATTGTATTTGATTCGGTCTCAGAAAAGTTGCCATCCACACACTCCTAGTCATTCTTGTTTGTTTTTCCTTTTTTCGGAAGAAAATTGGTCTGAAAAATTGAGTGTCTGGTTAAATGGGATATGAAGCAGTGTTTCCAGGGCCTCGCTTCAATGTGCTTTCGCCACGTCCTTGTTCCGTGCAGGCCTTACCTTCCGCGGAACCCGACGCAGGTGCCCAGTTACTACCCACAGAGCTTGCCTCATTGTGACACGGTGGAGTTCTTCCAGAAGCTGTCCACCGAGACGCTCTTTTTTGTATTCTACTACATGGAGGTGAGCGGCGAAGCAGCCATTGATGCGTTAAATAGTGTTGTAGAATAGCATTTGCAACCAAACGTAGATGCATTATGTACATAAAGGAATAGCGTTGTCCGCAATGTGGCATGCATTACTGGGTTTCTGCGGTTTACGTACACTGTACAAATGTGCGTTACATGGCAAGCTTAAAGTACGTAATGTTCATCTGCGCTGAGAAGTAACATTGTGAAAGATGGCGGCACCCACCGGCCCTCTTCAGGATGAATTTTTTTTCGATGGTTGCGCTCTCGCTATCGTTGTTTTGGCACGTGAAGCCCCATAATTTAATGTAATAGCTATCGTTGATCGCCATTAACTGTCGAATTGAGCTTCCACTCCTCTAAGCTCACCTGAAGTTTTAGTTAAGAATGCATAGCGCATCCATGTTTTTTTTTTAGATCGTTCAGTGATTCCGGCGTCTATAGGCCTGGTGAGACGTGTTGCCACAGAAGTGACAGTGGTTGCCAATGGACTGCCTTGGCTTCGATACGTTTGGTGCAAGACACCAGACGCCACTCAGTCTTTTAACGTCTTCCTTGTGGTTTCGTTGCCGTACACTTAAACGAAAGGTCTTGAAGGGAAGCGCACTGTGATGTCCCGCAGAGCTGCTTGCCTGTAATGTTCGTAAGGCGACAAACGAGCACTATTCTAAAGCTGTCTAATGTTGCTCGTGCACCAGTCTCTGAGGCCACCTTGTGTGACATCTCTTCGGGGGCAGGGATCCAAGGCACAGTACCTGGCAGCCAAGGCCTTAAAAAAGCAGTCCTGGAGGTTCCACACCAAGTACATGATGTGGTTCCAAAGGCACGAGGAGCCCAAGACCATCACGGACGAGTACGAACAGGCAAGTGCCTCTGTGCTACTCTGCTGAGAGCAAGGTCGGGGGTTGGATTGCCAGTTGCCGCTGCTTTGGTCCCGTGGCAACCGAACGCAAACATGCTTGTGTGCCGAGCTTTCGGTGCAGGTGGAAGTGCCTGGGTAGTCGAACTCAATCTGCAACCCTCCTTTTTTGACATGTGATACAGTCGACGACCGATAATTTGGACTTTACGGGAAACGTAATAAGTCCAAACTATCGAATGTCTGGGTAATTTGGACATTGAGGGAAACATAAATAAGTCCAAACTATCGAATGTCCGGGAAAAAAATACGAATGTATCCGAAAAAAGATAATTTTATTTGCGTTTTAAGGCCCCTGTGCAAGGGAGAAGTGGTTGGTTCATTGCCGCACGCACTTCCGCTTATGTGGCAACCAAGTCTACCCGTATTTCTGCCAGTTTTGTGTTGTCTCTGTATGCTGACGCAAGTACAGCAAAGGTTCGATTCAGATCCGCATGTGAAGGCTGCGGAGCCCATGGCGCATCATCATCGTCCAAGTTAGAGTTGCTGTTTGACGGTGGGAGAACTTGCTCCATTGTTTCGTCGTCGTTCGTTTCGGCACACGACGGCACCGCGCTGTCAACGTCTGCAATGCCTTCAAATGTAATGGCGGCAGAAATCTGCACACCGCAGCCTAGCAGGTCATCACTGATGTCCGCATTTAAGCTCGTTGTGGCAGGTTGCAGTTCAGGCTCTTCTGTTGCAGGGTCGCGCTCATGCGGACTGTGAGGGCACCCGAGTCTATGGGGCCATTGGAAATGCCACGAAGCTGTCCGAATTACCAAGCATGTTGTCCGGATTATCGCCGTCCAATTTATCGGTCGGTGACTATATTAAACTTGCAATAGCATGCCATGCCTAGCCTTTCACTCGGCTAGCCTCTCCAGTTTTCATTCAAAATTTCTCCCAGCAGTGTGCAAGTATTTTCTCATACTGCTTTACGTGTACGGTTTCCTTGCAATATCCTATTTACTCCTATGTAACTCGACCCCAGTGTGCTGAGAAACTAGCCTAGAAAGAAAGAAATATTTTGAATATAGGTCAACGTAGGCCTTTTTTAGACAAACAAAAAACTTTGAACATGGCACACCTTTATTTACCGTAAGCTCGGCTACTAGATCACGCTAGTCGACGCCACAAGCAGTGTTCTTGTCGAAATTGACAGAGAGGTCATGGTCGCATGCTTTGCAGGCGTTCTCGGCACATTCAGCCACGTTGTGCTCAGTGCCATCGAGTGAGTTGGACATGCGGGATTTCTTAAGCCAGCCTGGATAATCTCCAGACTGGCTTTACGGCGGGCATGACGGAAGAACTCTGTCAGCACGTTATTTTTGCTGCCTGTATTCACGAATATAGTTGAAGGTTGAGGTTCTTTGTTCTTGAATGTAGGTCAAGGTTCTTTTGCCACTAATATAAGGCGAGATTCTCGGGTCACGAATATAGGTTGATACTTCAATTTGGATAACATATTAGTAAAAAAAAAAGAAAGGTCTGCCTTTATTTGAATAAGTACGGTACATTCTTGGAATATGCCATTTGTGTGCACAATGGGATTGCGGTGCGAGTAACATGGGAGTGAGTGTTCAAGAGCCTTTTGCCCTAGGCTAAGCAGTCTGGCATAATGTAGCATCAACTTTCTGAGTTGTTTAACTCGGTTTACAAAAGTTTTAACTCGGTTACAGTTTAACTCGGTTTAACTCGGTTACAGAAGTTTTACAGAAGTAACATTTACTCTCCCCCATTGCTACAGCCGCATCCTTTCCTTTTCTTCACTCTGCAGGGGACGTACATCTACTTCGATTACGAGAAGTGGAGTCAGAGGCGCAAGGAAGGTTTCACGTTTGAGTATAGGTACTTAGAAGACAGAGATCTGAACTGAGTGGGGCCTTCTTCGGCGCCCGTCGTGCAGCCTCGGCCCCCCGGACTCTTTTCAACTCCAGCAGCCTGTGTCTCTGCTCCCCTACTGCCGCGACCCGCCCGCTCCGTCATCGTTTCCGTTGTTTCCTCCGCTCGGGGGCCCCACCTGAGCACGCACCACATGACCCCCTCGGACCCTGGTTTTACTGTTTCTTTTTTTTTTCTTTTTTTATGCATTGTTACTTCGTCTTGTTTCTCGCGCATTCCCCCCCCCCCCTCCTTGGCGAATCCGAGCGCATACTACTTTCACCCGACAACCCATTATTTCATATATTTTTTTTTTTGTTCGCAATTTTTATATGTTCTTGTGTGTTGCTCGGTTGTCGCTTTCGGCACCATCGTCACTGCCCGTGCAAGGGGAGAATGCGTGCGACGAAACGAAAACGAGGTGCTCTGCTAGATCTTCTTTTTTTTTTTTTCGTCGGAAGAAGAGGACCATATGTTGTTGTGCCGCATTTTCGGACTCGGCGAGCCATCCACGACGCCCACTTCGCCGGGGGACACACAAACACACAAAAAGCCTGCCAGCGTTTTCGTCGTGCCGTAGTAGTGTTCAAGTCTCCGTTTCATGGTTTTTTTTTTTACTTTCTTTATTTTCTCTCCTTCTCCGGCATCTGTTTGTTGTTTTATATTTATTTTTTATGTTCACTACCTCTCTTGGTCTTCTTCTTCTTCTTTGCTCATCATGAAACATCCTGGGGGAAAAAAGGGAGTGAGTGAGTGACCTGTTGCGTCAGCCACATTGCCACATCAACCCCCGTTTTAGAGCCTCTGTGGGACGAACTTCGAGTGGACTGGGGAGAGCGTACTGTGGATGTATGCGATCGTCTGTAGGCAAGCCGCGGGACCTCGTGAGTGTTATATCGGCACCGCGTGTGTTTGCGACGTGCCAGCTGGGTCGGTCGCACGATCTAGAATGTGAAAGGAGCAAGGTGACGACGATAACGTACAAATTTGCGGTGGCAAAACTAGGGCGAAAGAATTAAATAGAACGAACGGTGTGTGTCGTCAGCTGGCAACCTGCCGCGTAATTCTCTTTTTTCTTTTCTTTTTCCAACTCCTCGTAGATGTCACGTATGCAATGGTAACAAAAAAAAAATGTGGTGACGGCAAGTGTCGGTGCGATTTGTCTAGTCGAGCCGCACTCGTGCGTTGCGCAAAAGCAGCACTCAATTTTGGGTCTCGCTTTTCGTGCAGTACATTCGGAAAAATAACAATCGAAAAAGGGAACTGACTGGCATCTGAAAGAAGAAAAAAAAACAGCATTTTTGTTGCACAGCAATGTTGAGATTCTTCCGGTGCTTCTGTTAACGCCTCCATCTTCCTTCGCTGTTGTAGCCCCCTGTACGTTTCTCTTTCTACGTTTCTGTCTTTCAGCCTTCATCTTGTACGATAAGCTTCGATATTTTTTTAGAACTGCGAACACAAATGACTCGCTTATTTCATGTCGACATGTCCTGTCACCCTTTTCTCCCAATCATCTTGAGTGTCAGTGTTGCTCATCCACAGCACATGTTGTACATACATAAAAAAAAACGCATTCTTTGACCCTTCCCCCCCCCCTTTTTCTATTTTCTTTCTTTCTACACATTCGCATGTTACAGAAGCAAATGGCGTATCTCTCTTGCTGGGCGGGCCCGAGTAAGCCGTGCGTTTTCCTTTCATTGCAGTCTCGCTCGCTCGTGGCATCGCGGAAATCTGGTCGTTGTTGACCAGCACGTTGAATTGCTCCCTCTCATTCCGTTTGCCTAGAAAAACAAAACAAACAAAAATTGCCGTACCATCATCCACTCACCAAGGAGTCAAAGTATGCACCAAACTGTTTTCGCGGCATGTTATGCCCTTGCACAAGCTGAGGATCACCCCGAGGAGTAACGGTTGTTGGCACGTTGTCAAAATTTCTTTTTTTTCCAGCGCTTTTTCACACACCCAAAGTTTTTCAAAAGACTAGTCTTGCTTGCGGAAAGGCCAAAAAAAAAGATTTAAAAAAAAACAGTAACTGCGTAGCCTCAATCGGTCTTCTCCTTGCCCTGATCATCGCAGAGCACTTTTTTTTTTCTTTCAACGCAGACGTGGCTTCTGCCGCAAACAAATTTCTCACCGGTGTGCGAAGAAGTGCTCTACCATTGGCTTGAGCTCGCGGTAGCGACAAAGCCTGCGTTTATTTCTTGAAAGCCTTGCATGCAGCTGCCGAGACATTTTTGTTTTTCTAAATGAGACACAATTTTCCTTCGCTGCACCCGGCTCGTCGGGGAGGGCGAAGTCCGGTGCTGGTTTGAAAAGAGAAAGCGTGTAAATATGTGCGTGACAATGTACATATATATCTATTATGCACGTGCGTTATATATATATATATGTATAAATAAATATAAATAAGAAACCAATTTGATTGCTGCCGTGGCCATCTCTGACTGTGCTGGCGGTAGAGGTTTGAGGAAAGTGGTTGGTTGCTGCATTTATGTTTTCGTAACTTCTTTTTTTTTCCTCTCGTGCGACCACCGATGTCATTGTCGACGTTATTTCTTTTCCTGGGTGGCGTCCGTTTCCCTCAAACGGATGCGGGTCTGTTTGGAATGCTGGGTAATTCTTGGCGCACCGTTCTAAGCTGCCATAGTCTTATTAGTGCCTTCAGCAAGCGTCTGCAAGTGATACAGCTTAGTATTACTCGGTATGGGAAAGACCAGTTCTTGGAGGTGTCACTGGACAAAAAGAAAAAAAAAGCAGGGTGAAGCAGTTTCTCAAGCGTCCGACATTCGTTGTGGAAGTTAAACATTTTCAGTTCATTTTGAACTATTGCACTTTTTTTCTTCAATGTTAGGCGGTTTGTTTGTTGGCTACACTACTTGAGGAGGAGTAGCGGTGGATACAGAGGGATGAAGTCATTGGAAAAGTAGTACCTTCTTTTCCTTTCTTTCTTTTTTTTCCTTTTTTTTTTGCCAGCGCAGCCAAAGGTCGCCGTTCCCTAGCACTGGACTTCGGTTTTCTGTCTTGCCACGTGTGCCGTCTCGTTTCATTCATACTCGAAACATTTTTTTTTAGTTTCTTTTTTCCCCGATTCCCTCCTGGCATCAGGTACAAGTTTCAGTCGAAATTCGTACAATCGCAATGCACTTCGCATTGCAATACGTCGGTGGTTGCGTTTGTCACTGCGCAAACCCAGGCTAGAAATTTGTATTCCATTGTCTGCTTATTCTTGCTAGTGCGTTTTTGATGCTCATGCATCGAATTGCAAGGTGACGAGAAGGGAGCGAAGAGAGGTTCGTTTTACTACGCGGCTGGTTGCCAGTGTGCTGCTGTGTGGTCGTATTTGATGCTCCGAATCGATGCAATTAAAAAAGAATTCAAGCATTAAGCGGGATGTACAAAATTGACTTTTTTTTACTAGGAAAAGCAAAATTTGAGACAGTGCTCCGACGACTTGTCTTTTTGTTTTGGTGGCTTCCAGTGCTGTCGCAAGGGGGTGACGGTTTTGCGAAGTCTGGCGCAATAAATCTGAGTTCTCTCAGAATTACATTGGCAGTGCGCAATTTTTTAAATGCAAATTTGTGGGCACAGCAGTTCAACAAAGAATAGAACAAAATTGTATTTGTCATCAATGAAATTTCGTCAACACATTCAGATTCGTGCTCTTTGAAAACTCCCGAGCATCAACGAACAAATGTACATAAAACAGCTGTTAAAAAGAAAATTGTCGGGGTAGTAAGAAAAATTTATAGACAAAATTTGGGTTACTGCCATGCAACTGTGGCTGCAATTTCAGTGAGGTGTACGCACACTTGGTCTATAGGCTTCCGACAACTATTTCGAAGCCAGACTCGCCTGCCGAGCTCATCGCCTACTGCTTCAGCACTTGGAAGGTTTGAACAGGCAAGGAAAGAAGTGGTCAAACGCTGTTATTGGAGCACAAAAAAAAAAAAAGGTGTAGGTAGGAAAGGGTGATTTTCGGAGGGGGTTGTCAACCGAGCCAAAAAAAGAAAAAAAAAATATACACGGGTGTTTTGAGAGAGGTGGGGTATTGCCTGGGGTCTTAAAAAAAAATATCCGAGGGGCCGTGGTTCACCAGGGGTTGTCAAGGGAACACAAGGTTTTTGCAGATCTCGCCTCGGGGCACTGTGTAAATATATTTCAATAGGGGGGACGGAGGAACCGAGCGTTTCCCGTTCCCGCTTTGGAGTCTTTGGACTTTAAAAGTCCTCCCCCCATGTGAATGAAAGAGGTGGAAAAATAAAAAAAAAAGAACTTTTTTCCGTTCGTGAAAAAAAAAACTGCTGTGCCTGTCTTTTTCTAGTTTGACGCATATGTTTTCAGAAAACGAACATTTCACTGTAGACTTCAAACAATGGGCTGTGGAACAAAGGCCTTGCTTCTTTAATACCTTGACAATCCAACTTGGCTCATTACTTTAAAGGTGCTTAAGCAAAAATTAAGTCAATGCGATTGAAAGACATAAAATATTGAACTCTTCATATCGAGCACTAGAAGGAAGGGACCTCATGCTGTGGCCCAAAAATTTCTCTAGCAAAGTTATTTCACTTTGCAATAAATAAATTTTTTTGCAACAATGGCCTATCTGAGACCCATGAAGGCCTATTAGTGTTCACATGAATAGTTTTTCCCTGAAGAACATAGTCTGAAGGCATAAAACAACTTGCATAAGAGACGAAATGTTTGTAATGCACAAGGCTCGTCACAGTGTCTTTGCGCATTGACCCAAGTGTTTCATTCAATATTTTATTTTCACTTGCTAACCATGGAAACCATTTGAAAGGCTATTTTAGAGTCCCCAGTAAAGATGTGCGAGCAAAACTTGGGACAGACTGTCCAAAGATGCAAAACAAACTTGTTAGAAATGCATCTTGAACAATAATGCTGGGTAATAGACGTAGTTTGACCCGGATGTTCCAAGGAAAAAAAGTTCATTTTTACTTTATTGTTCAAAAACTAATAAAGGCCTCTCTCAGACTTTTTCAATACTATTCGCGAAAATGTTTGAGCAAATTTAGAGGAAAAAGAATGGAAAACCAGAACAGCATGCAGAAATTGCACCTTGCACAGAGTAATGTACAGCAGAGACCGGAGGCTCTGATCCATGCATGTTGTCACTTTCGCAATTGTGGAACAAAGGCCTTCTTGAAGGCCTTTGTTCCTATAAGGCCTTTATTGACTGAAGCATTTAGAGGCCCATTAATGTTCCAAGTAAAACTTGACAGAATGCCATACAGAGGTGCGAAAGAAATGTTTAAATACTTGCACCTGGCACCTGCTAGGGACTGTCCTCTTTGGAGCTCTTCAATTTCCAACCACTGTGCAGGTAAGCTTGGTGGAAAGTTTTGTAGCGTTAGTGCAGAACCCAAATTAAATATTTGTGAGTGCATAGAACCTGCATGTTTTTGACATGTTCAGGGTAAATGGATATACATGGTGTCCTTGTGGCTATTTTCATTGCATATGAATTTGTTACCTAGCTGCAAGTAACACGAAAAATACTTTCATGCGAGAATGATTTGGAACTTGGTGTGTTCTGTGAAGCAAAAGTTCCAATGTGGACAAAAAATGTGGGACTGCAAAATGTTTAGTCTGGTTGATGTGCGTTTGCTTAGGTCCAGGTAAAAATTGTCTTTGTCTTGGTGCACTTGCCAGAGCCGATATGTTTAAAGGAATTGCAGCAGTGTGTGTAGTAGAACCAAACATCTTCCTCCAGTGGAACTAGAAAAAAATATATTAAAGAAGTGGATGATCATTAAATTCAGCTAAAGCTTCCTTCGTTTTTGAAAGATAACTTGCAGTGAAAAAGAAACTGAGGCAGTATGGTTTCAAGAACTAGCAATTTTCTCTGGTTTGTGCAGGACCAACAGATTCTTTATCATGCTCATTGTGACACCAGTTTTTGTATTAATTAAACACCATGGGGAAAATGTGGCACTGTCTGCATGCACTGCCCGTATGGCTTTTCAATGAATCCTGAATTCAACGTTCATAAAGCTTTTTGTCACAGATACATTATGTACGAATAATTAGTATCCCTGTGCTTCTAGTTTCTACCATTCGATGATTTTCACATCTGCAACGAATATTACAATATAAAAATTACACACGGCGAGTGTCGGTTGCCGATCGTATAATTGCCAACAACTCTGAAATTTGCGCACTTGTTTTGAAAGTTTTGAAACCAACTAATCGAGAACTTTAAAAAAAATTTTGGTAGGCTGTATCGGGCTGTAGCTGCAGTGGGGTATGCGATGTTTTTCGTGTGTGCTGCAGACTGTAGACAAATCCACCACAAAAGCTACCACATTCTACTGCCAAGTTCGATATTTAAGCTGTACATGGACGTTTATAATTGGTCCAGCCTGCTATAATATTGTTATAATGCTTTTGCTGTTCTATGAATATAAGGTTTATAGAGTGCTTGTGTCCTTCGCATGATTGCACAACTCTGGTCAGAATGTGCAATGTTTGTGATCTGAACAGCATGCAGATGGGGAAAGAAAATTGCTATCGTTTCAGTGTTCGAATGCTACTTTGGAACGTTTGTCAAACTTCAAACAAGTGTCAGTTACCATAAAATTATGAGCCTTCTATGAGCATGCAACAAACATGTTTATTGTTCCCTGTGGCATATGCTGAACACAGAATCGCTTTGCCTTATCGGATAGCATCACGCCTACAATTGTGTTGCGTAAGTGCCACTCGTCCAGTTAATTAAACAATTAATTGCGTGCAGTTTTGGTGCAGAAGCAAGAGTTTGTGCTTTACATGGTGCACAATTTTGCACAATTCAAAGTGCTCCCCAGAAACACTCGTGCAGGCATTTCCTGGATTGCTAAGTCTTTCTGTAATAACTTAATGTGCGTTTTCATGGACATATTGCCGCAGATTTAATTGTGAAGCATCTACTTGCCCCTCTCGAGGCATCTTTTTTTTTGCATTCAATTAAATTGAGCAGGCATTTAGGCAACACTTACAATCATCTGTGCGTCTTGCAAACATGCTGCATGTTTTATTAAGTTAATAGGTCTATAGTTGTGAGCCAAGAGAAAGGTACCGTTTGGTAGCAAAATTGGCAGAATGCATTTAAACTCCCAATCCTTGAAGACAACAGCAACAACAATCATATACTGCCTTCCCTTTTCCTTTTTTTTGTGACAAAGTTAACCAGGCTTAATAGTTCTGACAAGGGACAACAGAGAAACAACTCTGTAAACAACCCTCAATGAGGTAATAAACATTAACGCTTTCCAACGCAGTGACAACACGAACTGTCAACAATCCTTCAAACAATCCACTACAAAGCTAAGCAGCACAGAGCTGGACCAGTATTGGTGCAACATGGGTCATATTGGCATTTTAATGGACAATGATGGCACCATGTAGGCATTGTTGGCCTCTAAAAGGATTATGTTGGCGCAACATTGGCCCTGCATCTAGTGCTGTGCGGAAACTTTACCGTATCACTGCCTCTGGAGATTCAACAGTCCACCATTCCAGTCTGCCACGCCTCGAACGACATGGTGGACAAAACATGCACTCTGTCATCTTAAACACAGTCTACACCAACAGTGTGTATAATATACCTACTTAAGCGCTTTTTAAACGCACTTGCTAGCAGCGTGTCGCAGGCAAGAAATGGGAATGGTCTACAAGAGGGGACATTATTACTGGACACCTGTAATGCATGCTTGGTGGAATGGGAATTTTTTTTTTTTTCTGTATAGAGGTTTGTATCACATAGACTGTAGAATCTTACAAACATCAACAAAAAACTGAGTAAGCCACCGTCGAGCCCCAGGTGTTGTAAGGAGTAACCGAATTTCATTGCCAAAATGACGACGCGAAGTCGAGACCAACTCTCAAAAAGCAAGATTTTTATACATATATATTAGCCTTTGCAAATAGGAATACTTCTATACACAAAGCACGACATAACAGAAATGAACCCCTATCACCATTTTTCCAGGCTAATGGGCACTTGTTTCTGCAAAACGAAATGGCTAGCAGCAATCCTTTGCAGGTTGCAAATGAACCCGGCATACAAATTCACTCGTGCCAGCATGCTGACGATACAGAATGTGTTTACAGAGGACTGCCTTTTTTCTTTCTTTTTAGAGACATTAATACTGAATTCAATGACTATCGAAGAGTTAAACGAACACTTCTTCGCCACCCGGCAATGCATGGGACCCAAGATCTCTAAGTAAATCCCAACTGTCTGGGGGAAAGTCTAAAAGTGTATACGTAGAGATATTGTAACAAAATATATAAACAAGCTCTGTTGTGTACTTGTACAAGTTATTAGTGCCTACCTAGAGTAGAACATGGAAAACCGCTCATGGATAGTATAATACAACCAAGTAGCTCTTCGGTAAGCACAGCAGGAGCTTATGGCTAATACCTGCTGTGATGGAGAGGAATTTATAGCAGTTGACTCTGGGGATAAAAAAAAAAAACTGGGCGGTGGATGTGGGCGCATTTAGAGACAGCAGCCATTAAAAAATGGTGGTGATGGCATGCATGGATGGCACGTTTGCTGCAGTGGACTTGGTTGACCGAGAGTCGAGTCGGTCGGGGGCTCGGTTGCCGATTAGTCCGTCAGCCAACAGCAGAACCACGTCAGGCAGCACGTGCCGAGGCAGCACTTCGCCAGGTCGTCCATGCGACTCGTCTCCTGGGTCTGCTCGCGGACAACACTGTGCAAAGGAGGCAGAGTTGCGTTGATGCAGCTTATAAAGTACACGCCGCTCAGACAGCTGCCACTTGCAACAGAATGCTACCGATGCGTTATGAGGGAGGTTTAAAAAACAATAAAATATCTAGGCATGTCAGAATAATGAAGCTCCCTAATCGAATGCACAGGAGAAATGATCCTAGTGTATCGGACACCGAACATTTTTCTCATCTGTAAACAAGTGAAATAGGAAGTTTGCAAAGAGTTCACTTTGTAAAAAAAGATGCATGTCACACGATACACAACTGGAGAATTTATTTTTTCTGCTTGTAAGTATTAACAGGAGGTCTCAACCTTACAGTCCGACTTTCGAGACCTCCTTCTGTACCTCAGACCTAAATGTACTAGTACTATATGTAATGAATGAATTTAGCTGAAATTGAAAATAAGTGATTATATCTGGCACACCATCACAATTGACATTAATGAAGCCCAGGAACAGCACATGATCAAGTACACACAGAGCGCTATGTTCTGTGGGGATGCGCGACTCTCACGCGTCCCCTGATATGTTGTTTTCCCGCATAGCTCCCGTCTCCTGCAATCCGGCTTCGCCGCGTGGCCTGCGTGATGCCCGCGGCAGTCTGTCTGGTTGAAGCGCAGTACGAGAGATGGCGCGAGTGTTGCGCTGCTAACGCCGCCTACCGGCGGGGCTCCTTGGGCGTGGAAAGGAGAAGGTGTTTGGTTCGGGTTCGGCAAGTGGCGCGGACGATCCATGCTTCTGCCAGACCATCTCGCAATGGCTCCTTCGAACGCGCCACTGTTTGCGTGACCGTACCTGCGACCGACCAGGCGTTGGGCTACAGCATGGGGCGAACATATTCGGTCGCTATTCGGTCGCGGTGAGTCGGACTTCCGCGATTTGTCACGTGCCCATAGGCATGTTTTGTGGATAGCAACTTGGCTAGCAGGCATCGATCTATGAAAGGTGCAATTAATGCCCTTATGATTGTTTGCACTACTGTGTTGTCGTTCCTTTGTCCCAAGAGCACGGGTGAGAACCCCCACAGTTCATTGAAGGTGCAATTCGGTTCATTTTGTCTCTAGCTAGTTCAGTCATGACCGAAGGTCCCAGCCGGAGCCCATGCATTTCTATGGGACCAAACTCATTATTTTGATCCCAAAATTGGCCTTTGCCGAATAACTTGAACTTGACCAGTCATCATGTGCCCGACTCATACGGGCGGTGTGTCTCGATGGCGCTTAGGGGACAGCGAACGTGTTGAACACGCATCTTCTGTTGAAAGCACCTATCTTCGGCCTGCCTTAGGAAAATTCTTGAGCGATAACTGTAGCTCACAATGTACAATTACGGTATTTATGCGATTCTAACGCACACCTTTCTTTTTTTCAAGAAAGCTGTTTGGCAAAGCACCTGTGCAGTGCAATGGACAAAATCAAAACTCTTCGCGACGTTCATATGCTTTACCGCACAACACGAATGTACCGCGGCGAAGCTGATCTTGAAAAACGGGCTGCTATTATACAACACGTGTTAAAACCCTGCCAATTTTTCTTGCTAAAAAATCAGGTGCACGTTACCTTTCTGCTCTGTTTAGGAGCTTTAGTATCATTTCTACTTTGGACACACAGGAATGTGCGCGCGCTTGATAATGGAGCGTGTTAGACACGGGCAAATGCTGCCAAATGCATCAGCTCATATTGCATCATCATCATATTGGAGTTTTTTCTGCATCTTGTTTAATTCGACCAGCCAGATAATTCAATCAGTTGCATCGGTCTTGTCAGGGCCGAATTAACGGAAGTCGACTGCACTACACCACTGTATTCCTTATGAAAGGATGTAAATATAGCTGGACTGTCGACATGGTAATTTGCTTTGCCAAGAAAAACTCATTAGCTGCCTTACTGGTTGACTGGAAATTATTAAGCGGAAGTTAGTTGCTTGCTGAACTGCAGTTCCCTTGCAGAAGGTGTGTGTGCAAGATAAAGCTTCATAACTGAAATCTGGGGGCAGTTTAAGAGAACCCCCAGATGGTCAAAGTTAAGTCAAAGTGGTGTTTTACCATGGCACTATCTTGCCATGGTAAAAGTGGTCTATCCAGAACGTACCCCAATCCCAATGGGAGAGTTGTCACTTACACTGTGTTGGCCCCAGGGTAACCCGTTGCACCATAGTATCCCTGAGTGCCACCTGGAGGTGGAGCAGGTTGTCCGGGGTAGTAGCCTCCAGGCATGGGTTGCTGTGTGCTACTGTTGTAGTAGCCGCCACCAGGGAGCCCTGGCTGACCACCCGACGGGTAGTACCCTGCTGGTGGCACCATGCCGGGCTGACCGGTGGGCACATAGGTTGACCCCTGCTTGACGTAACCCTGCAGTGTGAAGGTCAGACAGTAAATGTCATGTGTGCAGTGAGAACCACCACAAGAGTCGCAGTATGCCTGACATTTCATGGCCTTAATACTCAGTTTCATTCAGTGTTTTCGAGGTGCAAGGATGTCAAAGCTCCAAGTAAGCTGCATCAATGAAGCCTAGTTTTGTAGACTGAGGCTGTCTTTTGCAATTTCTGTCTATGTCTGCATTGCTACCTGCTGGGAGGTCGGGTAAGTAATGCTTTACCTGAGCGGCTGGGTTAAAGACTGTAGCCTGCGGCTGCTGTGGTTGAGGTGGAGGCTGCTGCGGTGCCGAGGCCGATGATATCCATCCTGGCTGCGGGTATCCGTCATTTCCAGCATGCGGATTGTAAGGTGGCGGGGGGTCATAGGGCATCTGGGGAAATGATGGCTGAGGGGGAGGGTATGGGGCCTGGTGGGGGTAAGGGACTTGGGGTGCGGACATCTGCAAGATAGTTGAACACAAGATCACTATATGCGAATAGAATTTTTTTAACAGGGCACTGAACAAAGTACAGCGGTACAGAAAGGTCTGCGGATCATGGTATTTGCGAAAATGCTACATTCCTGTGAAGCCTGAGGACATGGCTTTGAATTCAAATAGTATTTTGAGGGTAGTAGCTTTTGAGACTCACAAATGATCAATTAAATTGGGAGCACCCAGCAGAAATTCACATTCACCACGAAACTTGTGTGTTGTAAATTTCTGCGGCTGGTTACACACGCTTAAAAACTGTAAAACTTTCAGCACTTTCACTGCTACTCCCAAGATAACTCGGAAACAGATTCCCACACAACACCTGCCACTCCTGAGTACACTCATTCTGCGTTTTCAGTGCACTCCGTGCCTCGCCATAAGCTATTTGTGCAAGAAAGAACATCGCGTACCTGTTTTTCCATCTATGGAGAAGTCATCTAAACTGATAAAGTTAAATTTCTGACTGCAGGTGGAGAAATGTGTCATTGCTCTGTCTTTTCAGGGTAGCCACGGCAAACGAGAGCAGCAGGTCCGCCCACTTTTTGACAGACAAAGATTTATAAATGGTTGATGAATTTTGAACCAGAAGAAACCAACGAGGGAGAAACGGCTCCTATGTTGTCAGAAATGTCCGCTAAGTAAATGTGCGAGAAAAACCTGGCAGGGGTTGAGGAGCACTGGGAATAAAACCTGGCGTTCAAAGGGTCTGGGTGAAACAGTTGTAATGAAGATGTGCTTTTGGTCTGTCGCTGTGCGAGAAATCAGAGATTGCATTTCGCTGGGACTGCCTTGGTTTGCAACAATCATCAATGTTGCGCACATACCCTTTAACGCCAATCGTGTGATACTTGCCTGTCAAGAATGCCATTTATATCTTGACATGTGATAGTGTTCCTCCTGACAGGAAAGCAGCAAACAGAGCATTAAACGAAATGGCGCACAATTGATTATTATTGCAGTCAAACTTAAACCTTGAAGGGAGTTTTAATGTGGCTCCCTCTTGCCCTTAATTAATCTATTAATCTAATCTATTAATCTATTTGGCATGCCTTTCCATTTATTAACGCTGTGTGCCCGCAACTTTCAGGTCACGGTACTTTCAGGTCATGAATGTGCATTATCACATGACACCATTCTTGACATGAAAGTAGCAAGCGTGGAGTTTTCAAGAAAGAGAACGCAAGTCTGACAGGCGACGTCCTGCACTCTTAAACAAAATTACACCATTTGGGTCATATCTTCCCACACAACAAAGAACCATCATCTGTCTCGTCCGCATTTCCTTTGTTTAACGCCGCCCAGTACTTCCAAGTCATGAACCTGCATGTACATCATCAGCATGACAGAGCATTCTCGACAGGAAAGTAGCCAGCATAGCGTTTTCAAGAAAGCAAACGCAAGCAAGACAAATGATTATTGTTGTGTGACAAGCACGACCCAAAGGGTGCACATTTGTTTAACATTCTAAGAAACGTTTATGCCCTTTGGGGTGTATATTTGCCACACAACAATAATGGTCATCTGTCTTGCCCCCCATTTCCTTTCTTGAAAATGCTTCGCTCGTTACTTTCGTCTCAAGAATGATGTCATGCTGATAACGCACATGCCGTTGGTGACTTGGAAGTACCGGTCTTGCAGCGTTAAAGAAAGGAAATTCGGGCAAGACAGATGACGATTATTGTGTGGCAAATATACACCCCAAAGGGTGCAACTGTTTATACACTCTAAAACAAAATTGCACCCTTTGGGTCGTATCTTGCTACACAACAATAAACGCCATCTGTCTTGTCCGCATTTCCTTTCTTTAACGCGGCGAGCACGGTACTTCCCAGTAACGAACGGCATGCGCGTTATCAGCATGACATGGCATTCCCGACTGGATAGTAGCGGGCGCGGCGTTTTCAAGAAAGGAAATGCAAGCAGGCAGATGACGAATATCGTTATGTGAGATATACACCCCAAAAGGTGTACCTTCGTCTAAAAGTATAGAGTGAAAAGTGTTTGGGGTCAACATGCACTGAGAAAAATTTACACCTTTTGGGGCGCATCTTGTACCCAAAGGGTGTAATTTTGCTTAAGAGTGCGCTTTTATAAATTTACACCCCCGGGGATGTACTGTACACTCTTAAAACGGTTGCACCTTTCGAGGTGTATATTTGTCCCACAACGATAATCGTCATCTGCCTTGCTTGCGTTTCCTTTTCATGTGAAACAGGCTCTTCTTGAAAACTCGGCGCTCGCTACATTCCTGTCGAGAATGCTGTGTCACACTGATAAGGCGTATGCCGTTCGTGGCTGGGAAGTACCGGGCTCGTAGCGTTAAAGAAAGGAAACGCGGACAAGACAGATGACGATTATCGTTGTGCGACAAGATAAGCCCCCAAAAGGTGCAGACTTTTGTAAGAGTGTATGTTGTCCCCAAACAAAAATCGCCAGCGGTCAGTCATGGGTCAGTTTTCACCAACGCGGAACTTAGAAGTCCCTACGGCATGCCTAAAGACGATGCCAGGCGGTTCAAGTAAACGAGATACGTAGAGTCCTGTGTGAAGGCCGAGTCCGTGCGTGTAAGCGAATGGATTGCGACCGCGAGAAACATCGAGGAATGACAGTTGCGCTTAATCCCAAGGCTTCGTAGCAGAGCGGCTAGTTTAAACGGCCGCGTTTAACCGATTTCCAAAATCACGTGCCTTACACCTTATGGCGGCGAAGTCAGAAAACGGACAATCCTCTGCATTGACACTCGGGCATAGCCCGCTATTTATCAAACGCAAATCCAGAGGCTCGCAAGCCCCCGGAGAAAAGAAACTTGCTTGGCGTGGTCGGTTCGCTTGAGAAACTTGACAGGAGGCTTTTATTTCCCCAAGATAAGAAGCCTCCTTTGATAAGTAGCCTCCGTTCTATGTACGCTGCTTTCCGAGCCTACTTTATTTTACCCCTTTGAACACAAGTCTGGAGTGATAGCGCTCAAAACTGCAAGCGATTATGCACGAGCGTGCTGAAGGTACTAAATTCTATACAGGGATATGCGTATAAAAACACGAAAGGAATCTAGACAGCCTCTAGCAATGGCCACTGTCGTTAACTGCGATACTGCAGAACAACAATGCGCCCCTGAGTCAGCTGACAGTTTCGCTCCGCGCTCAGCAGATAAATTTGACGTGACATACGGGATGCACAGCAGAATGTATCGATTAGAAAGAACGCTCACAGCAAGCGACCCTGATACGATGTTTACGTTTTGGAATTTTTAAGAATGCACATCCGGAATGAAAATTCGCTCACGGCTCCATGTCCAGCGTTATCGGCTGTTACCCAGCGCTCTGTGACGAAAGCGCGAGCTTTTTAAAGAGGTCACGGGGCACTAATCGCGGCGTAGTAGTCAGCAGGCGTTGCTGACCGCTACAGCTACATGGGGATTGATCGTCAGCAGATATAGGATACGCGGAAAAAAACGGCGCGGTAGCAACGGTATGCAACGGATGGTGGTACGACGCTTATAGCTAAGAAAAAAGCAAACCGGAACGCTTACTTTTTCGGGGTTTGTCGGCTCCAGGTTTGAGCCCGAATTCAACGATCTTGGTGAAACTACACCTTCGACTCAATGCCAGAGCATAGAGAACCAAGAGGCTGAAGATCACTGCGTCGCCTGCATAACGCAACCAGCCATGATGATGGTGGCCGCCCCTTCGGTGACGTCATAACGCAAGTTGCTATGGAAACGGAAGCACACGCGAACGCCTAACCACCTGATGGAAAAAAACAAATAGCCTATCTTTATTCTATGTAGCGCCTCCCAATGCTTCATAAGTACACTTAAATATCCTAGTGTTAAATTTTAACGAATAAATTGGGCGGTACGGCTAGATTTTAATCATCTCGCCTTTGAGCGCTATGGGATGTGCGAGATGACTTGCTGCTAGTTAGACAGCTAGATATGCCACAATTGTAATACTATAATCGCCTGAACGTCCGCCAAGACACATTGTCATACTGGATGCATTATATTTAAAGCTGAAAGCAAACAATTCCAGTAGTTGCAAAACGTAGGCAAGACGGCGCTCGTTACCACACCGCTCGTGGGGACACAATCAACTGTCAGGTGGCTGCTATTTGTCTGCTCAACCAGAGTTTTCTCAGCTCGTTCCTGTCACGGTTCCTGTGCGTGTGTGCCCGTGTCTATGCTGTCCGTGGCCAAGTTTCTGAAAGCCACCCCAAAACGACGTCGGACAGACTTCGTTATGTGAAATGTAAGCCCTTGCATCACTGCGATCTCAATTGTCGCGTACGCTTCTCCACTAAACGCACGCCCGCCCGTCGCCGCCGTTCGGGGCCTCCCCCGCCTTCTCCTGCGTGAGGCTTGCCGCCGTAGGCAGCGCGGCGGCTGTGTTGTTGACCGCGAGACGGACAAAAGAATGGTCGATTTGCTTGAGTTGCTCTGTAGTTCCCCCGTTCTTTGACCCAGCTGGACGCTACACTGCGCGCGCAGTGGGGCCAGCGGCTGCCTCGAAGCTCCAGAAAGCACTGGCGCTCCGAGAGCCGGACGAAGCCATTCTGCGGCGTCGTAAAACACGCACGTTGCTCTCGAAAACAACACTGCCGAGGGAGACGACTCCCTCATCGGAAACATTGTTAGCGCCGAGCTTTCGATTGCCTCTCCGTGGATATTTTGTTTTCGGTGTTCCACACAACAGTTGCAGCGTCGGAGTGTATGACTCACTACTTTAACCCGTGACCATTGTGCTGTGTCCGGCTGTTCCGTCAGTTGTTCGCGTTCTGCGAAAGAAAAGAGCACGGTGTGGAAAACCCACCACCGTAGTACGCGTGTTATATTGTTAGGTTGCAATCTACTACGTTTTTCGAGGAAACTTCGGAAGTCGCGACAGACTTGGCGGTATCGCCGTGTGCTACGTTTTTTTTTGTTTTGTTTTGTTCCGAAAAGATTTATTACGGGGCGTTTGTTTTGACATGCTCGTTTTAACGACTTCCGTGCTCCCACTGTTACCCGGTACAGCGAAGCATCTTTGTTCTCGCGCGGTTGCTTTTTCGGTCGTTCTTTTTTCTTTCCCCCTTTCGTCCGCTTACTATTATCTCGTCGCTGGATTTAACAAACTAGAAGTCGCGTATGCTAAAGTACGCGTTTTTTTTTTGTTTCGTTTGCTTGACGCACATGAAAATCCTTTGAAATAAAACACTGATCTCGAAGAGTTTTACCTACGTCCGCTTGCATGTATGTATGTAGCGTTTGAAGTTTATTAGCGTCTTGGCAACCGTTTATCATTTTAAAAAATTCTCCAGTAGGACAGACGCGAAGCTAACGTTATCGGTCTTCCGAGCGCTACAGGGGTTTATTTGGCTTGAACACGTCTCGGAACACTATGTGGTGGACACCCTCGCCATGATCAAATTGCCAAGGTTTTGGTCAACATTTCCCAACCAGGTTAAAGCCATTTTTTTTAATGCAACATAGCATGTAAGGCTTCTCAAACAATACACCAGCTAATTGATATTTGCTATAGCTCCTCACAGCAAGGCGTTTTACAAGTAACGGATGCATTTATGGGTGCATCTACAGTTGTGCGCATTGCACCTCACCAGCCCGCAAGTTCTGATGATTATAAAGATCCTTAATAAACCTTTCAGACATGCTAATTAGGACATTTACTATTAGACTTGTCACGCGCAGTGCATCTTGCAAAAGGGCTGGAATATAGACATTTGGTGGTTATAGTGTACCAGGTTGTCTTGATTTCATTGTTCTTGACCATAAAGGTTTATGTCCGAGGAATTTCGTGACATGGCTTGTTTTTCATGTACACTATGAGATAGTTGATTTTGTTCCTAAGCATGAAATATTTGTTAGAGCCCATGCACGATTTCCGCATGGCCGGGTGCAATGAAACTTGCTAAAGAATTCCACATTTCTTATTCTTTTCTGCTGCTGTGTTCTTAATAATGCTGAAATTAAAGAAATGGGTTAAAGCAATAATTTTGACAAATAATTGCCCCTGAAGGGGCTGTCATAAATATAAGTATGTTTGACAACAAAACGGATACAAGAGGAAGAAAAAGGGGGAAAGGCTGACAACTGCTACAGGAAGTTTCTCAATGTCTTGAAAGAGCCTTTGTAAATGCTGGTCTTTTTCATATAAGTCCAGGTAGTTTTTGCCTGATGCGAGCACATACTTCCAAAGCCTTTAGAACTCAACTGGATTCCAACGCTGCTCACTGTGCTCGGCATACCCTTCTTGTGGATCCGGTTAGTTCCTCAAGGTTCAAGTTAGAAATGCAATCGGCATTCTTAGGATACTTTAAGCGCTTTCCGATATGTTTCTGTGTCTGTAACCGTTTTCCCGCCAACTGGGAGCATTGGGCATCTGCTATGCTGAGAAAACCGTGTTTGAAACCAACTGTTGGACCAGCATGGGCCACTGAATACATGACATTGGCCATGTCCTAGCCTTCAGTGGGCCTCTTTCACCCAAACTTTGTACATTCGCGGTGGCGCTGTTAGATCGCGAGCCGCGTCGAAACGGAAGCGAGAGAGAGAGGAGCCTAGCCGCAGTACGCTCTTCATACGTGATGTGTTATAGTGTTGGTAATAAGGTGTGCCGCTACATTGCTGCAGTGCTAGTCGCATTAATGTCAACCTTCATTGTGAGGCGGGTTGTGCCAAAATTTTTTAGAATAGGAAAATTTGCCATGTGCCAGGTGTCGGAGCTTTCTCGTAGGTAACATATAGTGCGTAACTTTTTGAAATTTCTCCTCTTTGCTCCGTGCTCTATTGTGTGTTCGATTCCCAGCTGCCATGGCCACATTCCGATAGTGTTCACAATGGTTTCCACGGTAGTTTGAGGGGGCATCAACCCTAGAGGTGGCAGAATGCGAAAATGCCCATGTACTTAGCTTTAGGTGCACGTTAAAGAACCTCATGTGATACAAATTAATACAGAACATTTCACTATAGTGTCTCTCATAGCTTGTATGATCTTTTGGGAAGTTAAGTATCATACTTAGATTTTGATTTGATCATGACTTGCCCGAGGGTAGTGTCCCCAGTCTTATTGGCATCATAGTTTTTATTAGAGGTCATTGTAACATTTCTAGTAACACTGGGGCCTGTTATCAGCAAGAACTGCAAAATAAGATGCAAAACCTTGACAAGGCTGGTCTTGTACACCATTTAAAATTTGTCCCTTCCCTAACCCTTCGTTTACCTATACTTCACTTCATTGTCTTTGTCATGCGTCCAGTGCAAGCTGCTTCGACCATCCCTGTGTTCAATCGTTCTTGAATCCAGGGCACCATCAGGTCATGAATTGCAGAGCTCCTCGCATTCATAAGGGCGTCTGCTTCGTCGGGGACTGTGGTTCCCTCCACACCTGTTTAATATTTCTTTGGGGAACATCTGTGGTGGACAGATCGAGCACTAGCAAACAGAGCCTTGTTGGTTTGCAATGTGTAAGTAATAAATGTGATGACACAGTGAGGTGAGACTGGACAGGGATGTACACCTTCGACCAATGTGAAATAGAACACTCAAATTTATTTTATGAAGCTGTAGCGGCAAACACACAAGCCTTGCATAAAAGCTTGTGCAATAAGACTGAGTGCCCAATAGAAAACCTCACTGTTGCCTATGAACATCTCTCAGATGTACACATCTTGAGTAATCGTCGCCTAAAAGCGAATTTTGTGTTACCTTTAACATTTCTCTCAACTACACCTGTCCGATATCCTTAAGGAGGGTGTCGGAATGAAATATTTTTCATTCTGGTTTAAGTTTCGTTCCATCAAGGAAAGTTCTGTTCCGGTTTTGCTCAGGAGTGAAAAAAAATAATCCGTAATGGTTCATAGTGGTTTTGGTTCGCACACAAAAATTTTATAAGCAAAGTAACAATAGTAGCATAGTATTTATTATTATTCTTAGAAAACAAAACGATAAGCTGTTCATCACACAAGCCCTGGGTTTTTGCTACAATGCCGATCTGCTATTGCACAGAGCGGCAGGCTTACATTATTGGAGCGCTCGACCGGCTATCGCTCGCGCTATTCCTGCCTGAGATATGCACATGCTGTTGCTGACATTGCCTGACGTCGGTTGCTTTGAATTGCTGACTTTCCGCTTGAACCGAAAACCGATAAAGTACAGTTCGGTTTCATTCCAAAACAAAATTATAATGTTTTCGTTACGTTGTTGCCCTGTTCGACAATATACATATATTTTTTTTAATTTGTTTTCGTTCCATTCTGACACCCTGTCCTTAGGAGAAATGTCCTATGGAGCAGCATCTGATGCATCGTGCGGCATGCTGGAATGCTGTCTGCTATGATTATTATAACCTGTCTAAAAAGTGTTAGACATACTTGTTCACACGGCTAAGTGGTACGTTGTAGCCTTATCATGTGTCTGTTGCTTTATTTAGCCTTAACATACTGCCATGCATGAAGAAGCTTGTGTGGGAAAGTGAATAATCAAACTGTGTTCATACTTCCAAATTTTTTTATTTTTTCTCATAATTTGGGTAGTGCTTCAGTATTCCAATGAGAGCACCTGCCAGCAATCTCAGATTTTCTCCGGTGCGTTTTCAGGGTTATCATGCACTTAACATGACTGAAGCCACAGTTTGCATTTATGTGTATTTTGTCCTCTGGAACTTTTCTTGGATTTCCTTTGAATTGACGTGGCAGGTCCTTTAAACTGCATGATGTACATGGCCTTGAGAGAATGTTCATGTTGCTCTGCACATTCGAAAGAAACACTGTCTTCCTCCGGGACATTGGCCTAGGCCAGAACTCATGGAATCAAACCCATCAATTTAGGGCTAACGGATACGCATAGCACTTTTGTTCTCGTCTCGAGTTTAGGTTACGTCAATATAGCCTTAGCTTTTGTACTTGGCTCCTACTACTTTTAGCGACTAGATGCGTAGCGACTAGACATGACACTCTTTAGTGATTGCACTTATTCTGTGTTCTGCTGTACATTACCCTGTTGCATTGCATGGTATTGCATACTGTGTACAGCATGCACATGTTTGGCTATATGTCATTTCATGTACTATCTGTATCACTTGTTTTACTACCTGTATCACTTGTTTTACATGCGGTCAGGCAAACCTTTGCAATGGCCTCTCCCTAGCTGCAAACGTCTTGGCAATTGCCTTTGTGTTTGCATTTCTAAGTTCTTCTTTTCTTGCTTGGTTTATTAGGAACTATTTGGAATCCTTCTGATGCAGCACCATGGTATGTGAGCCGAGCCCATGGGGAACGCGCTGTGCTGCTGCCTTGGCCAGGATGCGTCGACCGCCGACAACCCGCTAAAGTTTCTCGACCCAGCGTGCTCCAAGGGCGGAACCACGGGTGTCACCAACAGCCAGGCCGCTGCCACGGGGCCCGCCTACGCGGCGGGCACCTCCACGACACCCACCGGTGGTTGTGGCGGCCTAGGCTCCACGGTTTCCAGCACACCAGTGACCACACCGACCGGCTTCGCCGGTCTTATTGCCAACTCGGCTGCAGCCACGTCAGAGTCCAACGTGGCCACTTCGACCGCTCCAGCAGCGGCTCCACGGACCAGTATCGGTGAACGGTTTATGTTCTATCCGCGCCTCCAGCGAGATGCGGCACGCCGTGGCACATTCGAGCCACGGCATTCTGAGGCCCGTGCCAGTGCACTCTTTGAGAAGTATAGGGACTCTGAGGAGGACGCTGTGCTTGCCGAGGGCATTGTGCGCCTCTGTGACGACTTGGGCGTGAGGCCCGAAGAGTTCCGTGTTCTTCTTCTTGCATGGAAGTTTGGTGCCCAACAGATGTGCCGGTTCACTAGAGACGAGTTCCTCGGGGGCTGCCGTGCCCTCCGCGCCGACTCGATCTCGGCCATCCAGGCACGGTTCCCGGAACTCTTGGCTGAGGCCCGCGAACCAACCCGGTTCCGCGACCTCTACCGTTTCACATTCCGTTTTGGGCTTGAGTTGGGGCAGCGCACACTGCCGACGGACATGGCAGCCCAGCTCTGGCGCCTTGTGTTCTCTCAGGAGCCGCCGTTAGTGCTCGAGCGCTGGTTGGCTTTCCTTGAGACCCACCCTGAGGTGCGTGGCATCACTAGTGACACATGGAACATGTTTTTGCACTTTGCGGAGACTGCGGGCCGCGACCTCAGCACGTACGACGACTCAGAGGCATGGCCCAGCCTCTTCGATGACTTTGTTGAGTACGAGAACGACCAGACGAACCAGAATGTGCTTCACCAGGTGAACAAAGGCGGAAGTGATGTGAAAGCCGAGTGACGGTGCATCGCCAAAGGTGAGTGTTGCCCCTACATTCAGGCGCTGCGAGTTGTTTGGAATGGCCATTGATTGTGTTAATGCAGCATTACAAATAGTTCCCTGCAGGCAATCACGGTGTTGGTTTGTTCAATTCATGTGTGGTTCACGGTACCTCGTGCACCAGCTCATGGTTCACAGGACTGTTTCTGTTGATTCCCTAAAGCAAAAGCGAGAGCAGGCACCGCAGTGCTTGATTGCAGTGTAGTTCAGAGAACCTTTGTGTTACCTATGAGCAAGGTGGTGCATTTGTTGTGTGTCATGTCATGCACACAACACTTGCCCAGGCAATGTTTGCCTATGCAGCAAACATATTTAGGCTATGTTCATTCTACACATGGTTTACAGCACTGGTGCCTCAAAAGCCAGTGGTGCCTGGGCACTGCATACACAGGTGCCAGTGTGGCCCATTGCATGCATTTTTAAGTTGAGCACTGAGGTACACGCCACATTGTACACTAAGCAGAGTCACTCCGTGGCTTGGCATGCATGGCCACTTTTCCGGGTTAGCGCAAGCTTCTTGTTCTTTCAGTGTATTAAACAGTTTTGTAGTGCCTGCATTGAAGATCAAAGTGCTGGAGACTGCACTACTTGTGTTGAAATATCAAAAAAATTAGGGAGCACTTCTGCAACCTTCTGGCAGTTCATGCTTTGTTAGCAATTGTCCCTCCCTGCAAGAAGCATCGCCTGCATGTTGCCCTGCACTTTGGCAGCTGCAGCACTTGCAACGGTTCTCTGCACCACGGCTGCACCGTCACCTGCACTGTGCTGCAGTCAATATTCACAATGCAGCAAGACATTTTGTTCCCGAGACTCAAGGGTGCAGCACATCATGAACTGGTGCACGTGGTGCAGTGAACCACACGTGCCTTCAACATACCTCTGGGAGGTGTGTCTGAAAACTCCAGAATTCTTCAGTAATTTTATTGCCAGTGTTTTGTTTCCAAGGTGTGTTGATTTTGTTCTGTTATTTCCACTCAGGTTATGCTAGTATCTTTCTATGTGCAGCGCTGTTTTCACCCTTTGTCGTGCTGCCTGAATGTTCATCAATGTCTCAAGAAAAAACTGACACATGCATTTAAAAGCATTTGAACATGACATTTGAGCATCCAATATCGCATTTATTTGCTGCCACTTGGTAAGATTACTTGGCTTCTTAACGAGAAACTGAAACAGGTGTCTAGCTCAAAAGGATGTGTTTATACCTACATGTCTTCTCACTGTACATCCTTTGAGTTTGAAAGCAAACTGCCCCTTATGGCAAGCTTAAAACATTTGGTATTGCAGAGGTGACACGTTCATGCTTTTTGACTGGATGCAGATGCCCGAGCTTCTCGGAAGGGGTCAGCCTCTCTGGGAAGTCTGTGTGCATAGCAGGCGGTTTCTAAACGAGAGATGGTTTATTTGCCCAGATGTTGTTATAACATTCTAGCCTTGCATGATAAATGATGTTTTAGGTGCAATGCGCATGTGTATTTCACATTGCTGAACTGCGCGACATCTACGGCTATTTACTGTGATTGCATAACAACATGGTGTCATCTAGAATGCCTGCTTGGATCTGAATTTGCCATTGCTACTTACTCTGCACCGTGACAGCAAGAAATAAATGGAAAAATTTGTCTCAAAATCAGCTTAGTCTCATCTAATGCTGAATACAAAGTGTTAGCAACGTGCTTTAATTATTATTGATGTCAGTAGCTTTTTTTTTTTAACGCTGCTAAGCCTAGAGGGACAGCATTGAAGTTAGGAAATGTGCCAGTTTACATCTCATAGGTGGTGCCGCAACATGCAGTCGTCGACCAATAAATCGGACATGCTTGATAATTCGGACAGCTTCACGGCACGGCCAATGGCCCCATAGACCTAATATGTGAAGAGGACCAATATTTTGGACAGCCGCCAGCTCTACATTCGATTATCCGCACTCCGTTCATGGCTGTAGCATACGCCAACTCTGCTGCCATTATCTTCTCTGGCGACCCCGACGAGACATCAAGTATGTGCTCAGAGATTGCAAATTAGATGGTAATCTCTGAGACCTTACCTTGGTCGCCGCTCTATGCCTCTGAGATTTAACTGCAACTGCCAATCTTGGAGGCTTTGCCTGAATTGTGAGGTTGCATCAACATTGAGATCATCAAATCCTTTTCCGGCACCCCCACGCATGGCCTGCTATCGCCATTCTGTTTGTTCAGCTTGCCTTGCGGATAGTGTTCTGCCATGTGGTGCTTGTTTGTTTAGTTTGCATTCCAGACAGCGCTCTGCTGGCTCCAAGAGGTCTTTCTCGTGAAGGTATAGATAGGCCACGTCAAATGGCACCAACGGTGCCCTCGCACGCCAAATGAACCCAACTGCGCAGCTGATGAGGCTGAACTGCCGCCGCCTGCTCGGATGATGATGTGCCGTGTGCTCTGGAGCCTTCCACATGCGGATGCGGAGTCCTTGCAACGGCTTACAGCGAAACTCAAAACTGGCAGAAATACAGGCAGACTTGGTTGCACGTAAGCGGAAGTGCATGCAGCAATGCATCGACCCACTAGTTCCTTGCACAGGGGCCTTAAAACGTAAAATAAAGTGATCTTTTTTGGGATACATTCGTTTTTTTTTTTCAGACATTCAATAGTTCAGACTTGTTTACGGTCCCCGTGCAGTCCGAATCATTGGTCGTCGACTGTATAGTGCTGATGATACGTTAATAATGTAGAATGCTCTATAAGCCTCATTCTTTACTGCAGAATTAATTCATGCTCAAGCATGGTACATGATAATGGTACGCCATAGTGGTCTGTCAGATTGTATACTGTGGTAAAACTACAGAGATAAAGCCCGTGCACTGTGGGCCCAACGATCAGAGTAACGTGTGATGTATCGTGCAACACTAAAGCAGTCCGTTGTTAGACAAGTACTATGAGCATTCTGCCACAGCTTTTGAGGACAAAACTGGTGCTCAGTGTGAGATTCCTGCTATAGTGATGAATATTGATTGCTGCTCAGCTTTGAGTCTGCAAGTAGGACACATTCTAAAGTGAATAATTGGGAAGACACTGCATTTCCCAGTGTATAAGCAGCACTTGTAAAATTTTTTTCCCGTCGGTGCATCTTATACAACGGTGCTACTTATATGGGCATAAAACCATGCATGCTGGCATGACCAATATGTATATCTTTGTGTTATTTTTATGTATATATTTTTTCGCGAGTACGATAATGCTTGTGCAGCAGCATTGGGAAAGAAATTGAATCTTGTATTAACAGGGTAGGATTTGTCGCTGAAGCTGTTTCACCATGTAGGCAGCGCGGCAACAGCAATAGGCTAGCAGCAGGGAAGGCCATCAGCATGGCCTCCTTTATATGAAGGCCTCCGTGATTAAAGATCACACTATAGTTGGCTGTTACAGTTTCGTTTCTATTAAAGGGCCCCTCACCAAGGTGAAGTGAGGGGCCCATAGCAAATTTTGGTTATACGCTGGAATTTCTTATGTGACCTCTAGACAGCGTTCTGCCGCAAAAATTATTCAAATCAGCTCATTAATAGCCAAGATAGAAATATTTCAGGGTCGCAAACCCATGATTTCAGGAGACGAGCTTCACCGCGAACATAGAGCCTCTCTCCACTTGCACCGTCTAGCCTCCGCAAGCGAAATTCCTTCCCTGCATTCTGCCATGCCAGACCTCGAGGATCGCGTGATGCATACGTCACGGGCCCTGCTTTCATTTCCTTTTTCTCCTTGCTTTCGCACTTCCGCTGACGGCGTCACGTGCAAGCTGTTGCGATTCTCGTTTCGCGCAGCACACGATTTTGCGTGCTGTGAACGAGGACACCTGACTAGTGCTATAAGTCTGTGCTAATGAATACTGAGGCAGACACAAGTGGGTCACGGAGCAGGATCCTGCACTGGAAACAGTAGAAAATGGCGTTGTTTTGGTGTCTGTGCACACAACTGCATGACATGGGAACAAGTAGACAAAACAAAAGTACATCTCTCTTGCTGCAATGCGAAGTAAAACAAAAACATGCAGACATTCAGTTCGTGTGTTTTATTATTTCTCTAAGCATTAATTTGTCTATTCTAACACCATATTACACAAATAACAGATTTTGGCTTGAATAATTCTCGATCTCATGTGTCACCCCAAGCAACGTCACAGCGCAAACATGTGTATGTAGGCACACTAGCATGTGTATGTCATCTTTCAGCTTAGAGTGCGGCGGCCGCAAGGAGAAGGGAAAACGGCGTTCAGTTTTAAAGTTCAGATCTTTCTGCAGCACATAGTGATGTAATACTTTGCAGATACGATCGTTATCGTGCATTGTGTACTCTGCGCTTGTCAGCTCAACATGGTCAGACCTGGTTAGTTGCCCTTTAAAGGAAAGGTTAAATCCACGAAACTGATGCAGTAGATAACTAAAGGGTGCCATAATTCTTTAGTGTTACTCCGTGGTGCACAAGATTGACCCATTGCAAAAAGCACCACTTGGTTATCATCATTATCAGCTGCCCGGTCGAGAAGTTGCACTATTGTGGACATTCAGGGTGTTTACATAAAAGAACAGAAGCGGGTCAAGTCAGCATGTCGGGCTGAGTCAGCCTGATTGAATTGGGTAGGTTTACTCAGCCAGATTTGTTTTGCAGCGTGGATGCAAGCACAGAGGGCAAAGCAACGACAAGCCCTGTGCAGTGCAACCTCGCTGCAATAACAAAACCCATGAAATGCAACTGTTGCAGATGACAGTGGAAACCAGAAGCCCAGTTTGAATACGTTCATGTCTCAGCTCGACGCAGTGCTGTCGTTGTCCAGACTCGTCAGAAGTGAGTGCTTGTATATGCAGTCATGTTGGGCTCGGTCAGCCAGACTTCTGACACGGCCTGTTGGGTTCATGTAAACATAGCAATTGTCAAATTTTGTAATGGCAGCATTCAGCGTTGGCCAGATGGCGAATTTGGCCATATGGTAGAATTCAACTATGTTTGGGATAGTACCACCAGTTAGTGTTGAGTCTGGTTCAGGCATGTTGTGTTCTGTCACCTGTTCGTACTGAGCACGTTGCGCTGTAGTGGCAATGCCACTGACATGCCTACGTTCCGTAAAGGTTATTCGAAGGCCGACTATGGTTACCCAGCGACGCTGCCCCCCGAAACGGCCGAAGTTCTTGACATGGCTTCGCAAGACGAGGCCGCCGGTGGCTTCAAGCGAAGTGCAATAAATATTGCTTTACTGCGCCTAAGAGGAGTGTTGGTTGAAGATCTTTCCTACTAGAACTCCTGGCTAATAAAAACTTTTGACAGTAACTTTGTGCTCTGAAATGGCTAAATTCAGCATTTCACATTCAGCGTGTACATGTGGGCATCATTTGATTATGCTGACTTAGTACAAGTCGGCATAATAGGTGTGTCCTATGTACTGGTGCGACTTGTGGGGATCAAGGTATGCCCTGGCATCATTGTGCGGGCATTCACCTGTTTTGTCGTCTCTACGCCTCTCCCCCTTTCCACTTGCGACGGTTGTCGGCGGTGGTGCTCGACTCGCAATGGGGATGCTCGCGTCGCGGGAATAGCCTCTGTCGGCTGCTCGCGATGGAAGTGCGGACCTTCTCTCTGTGACTAGCTCTGGGTAGGTGACGCTTTCCTCTTGTCTGCCAGCCCCTTTGTGTCTCAGAGTTGAGCTTGCGTACAGTGCCTTTGCCTGTGCGTTTAGCGCATACTTTGTGTTGATCCTTTCCGGACGCTAAGCTGAAGAGCGGTGCCTAGTGCTTGCGCATGGTCGAACTGCGCCAAGCTGCATTTATCGGAGGCCCAAGTTGAGATTGCCCAAGCTTTTCCGAGTTAGCCCATTGGTTATCGCAAGAGCAAGCTCCAAACCGCAGGGACTTTTCCCAGTGGCATGTCGTGGGAACCTGTCCTCACATAGTGACGTGGTATAGCTGCCCCTGTCTGTATTTTCGCCCTTGGTGTGGGAGCCGTTTCGTTCCCCTGAATCCTGGGGTCGTGCGTATGTGCAGTGTTGGGTGTCACCAGAGATTTCTACTGACTCGGGGCAATACTGTGTTCTGCGTGCATAGCGCTTGGTAGCCCCTTTGTGGTCAGAGTGTGTGCGCAACGGCACACTAGGCGACGGCTGACGCAGCCCTGCGGCTCGAACTCGTGGTGGTTGGTACTCCCGTGAGACTCAAGGGCTGCCAGACTTATATACCAGTTCTTTCTTCAAATGTCTTGAAAAGTGGGGGTTGCAATTTACACAAAGGTGCGACCTATACTCTGGAAAATATGGTCATTAGTAAAAATTTGCTTTGCGAGTAGTGCCAGCCTTTTTATGTTATCCAGCAGATGTAACAGTTGTGATATTGACATGTGTACTTTCTTATTGACAGCTTCTCACCAACTAACAAATGCTAAAACGTTATCGCTTGGCACAGGATGCGCCATTATGTATCGGAAATTTCTCAAATGTTATTGATGGTTCTATCCATTGTCTGTTGTCATGGAGCTTTGTGAAACCAGATTGTATGCACAATGCGAATTGTGTAGTACTCTCCGGAAGGCACATGGCCACCAGCCGTTACGCTGGAGCCTTTGACAAGTCATGTGTAAAAGCCAATGTGCTTGACCCACTGATCAGATTCCGACGATCGCCGACTGTGCTCGCCACCAACATTGTGCTTTGAGTGTCACTTGCATTTGTGGACACAAGTTCACCCAATAAAGAGTTGCTACTGTGTATGTATTGAACTAGCACACTATTGCGGGGAAGACACTAACAGTGACTCTTAAATAATCCAAATGGATCAGTCAACGCCGTAGAAGGGCATTTACTCTCTGACAACCTGCATGAGAAACTTCCTGTGGGAGAGTATAGAGGCACCGCATTTTGCCAAAACCCACCAGGGAAAGAGAATGTGTGTGGAGTCCAGTCACTGGTCTTGCTGATATTTAGTTATGGTACCACATCTTGCAGGGTTGTGACTAATCGGAATCATCGAGCTGGTCGAGTGCAGCAAGCTCCATGGCCGCCTGAAACACGGTCCCGACAGCTGACATGCTGCATCCTGTGCCGGATTTTACAGAAGTCGTATGGCTGGGAGCACGTGAAAAGCCTATGCTATGTTTTGAGCTTTGAACCCTACACGTGATCACATTCGTAGAATGCATTTTTGACTGCAGGTTCTTCGCAGAAAGGCTCCCAGAAGACCGTGTTAGTAGGCCTCGCAGAGAGGGCTGGCGTTCGAAATGCTAGAGCACAATCTTTGTGGATGATGTAGCAGCACACAAGGAAGGAAACTTCGCTTGACTTGACCAAACAGATTTGTGGCATGAAATAGTTTTCTTTATTCACGTTCAGTTGGACAGATAAAGCATGCGAGTCAACTTATTTGTTTTGCCGGTGAAACCCACATTTCAAAATGGGTGAAGCATTTCTGCCGCACCTTCTGCATCAGCTGTTGCATCGCCACGTGATGTCTAGATGTGAATTTACGTGACAAGCGTGTGCGTACCTTGAGCATAGAGAACTAGTCATCGCACCTGTGCTCACTGGAGGGTGTAGCGATTTGGCTTTGGTAATAGTGTTTCGCATTACAGGAGGCATAGAGTGTTTGTATGTTGTCGACAAAAACAGAAACAAAAAGCACACTGGTCTTCTATTTTTATAGTGTATACTGTGGCTTAATATAAAGTACTGCAGTGGCGCTTGAGAGTGTGACACTCCTGTTGTCTCCTTTTCCTTGTCTGCCGTTTCTTAAGCTGCATTCAGATGGCGGACATGATTGCAGACAAATCAGTAGTGTGAGGTATCATGTAGATGCAATCACTCCACGGCTGGCATTCACACAACAGAGGAATGGAGAAACTAACCCTGCTTTCTCTTCTTGAAGTATGGGAGGTGGCATAAACACATTGGAATGTTACGCTTTTCACTAGTGGCCATCCAGCTTGCAGCATAAGCTGCGCCTTCTTGTTGGACATGTTTCCATTCAACAAACAACCTTAGGGTGGTTGTTGCCAGACTAAGGCATTTTGCTGTTAGTATTTTGGCACTTCTAGCCCAAAATAGTCATTTGGTTTTTGACCATGTCTCGAATCACTTCGCACAGATGATCTCATGATATACGATCGGCAAGCTCAAATTGCAGTTCGGTCCATCATGTGAATCCAGCTTTGTTTACAATTTTTCCTTTGGATACCAGCACATAGTGCCTGTAAACTGTTGCTTTCTTTATTTGGTGATGTCTCTTTAAAGGCGATGGTCTCTTGTGTAGTGTTCATAGCACTCGTTGAAAACCTTTGAACATAAATAAGGCTTTTTTTCAGGGTCTTGAAAAGCCATTTAGTCTCGTGAAGCATTTGCAAAATCTTAAAATTTCATTTTATGTTTAGGCTTAGCAGATGTTTGTACATCTAGCCACTAGATTGGTGTAATCCTTAAGCCAAGCCAGTCCAGTCTTGCTCGCAGAATCATCATAATGGCTGAATGGCTAAGCCTTTTTTGTGTATGGTTTCCATTCTTGTATATTAAGAAAAAAGTTTGCTTGTTGTTTAAAGCAACACCTTGTTTACAGCCTGTCAAACATGACAATTTTTTTTTTTTGCTTTCTTTGAAATGGTTTTTCAAGATCTTGCAATTTCATTAAAGGCCTTGAATTTCATCCACAGAACCAGCTGTGAAACATGCCACTGGGAAGCCACTTCCTTGCAAGGAGATTCTGAAAATTTTAGCAAGAATTTTTTTTAGTAGGTAGTACGAGTGTTATGCCTTAAAACCACTTGGCATTGCCGCTGCACAACAACACTTTCTTCATTTCTTTTGTACAAAGGGCGAAGGACATCTGTATTGGAGTACATATGCCATGTCTTCCTTGTAGCTGGCCGCGAGTGCATTTGCTGCGGGCTTGCAAATCACCTGCAGCTGCACTGCGGCCATTGTTGATGGATGTGTATATTGTGTGTGACAACGAATAAAGCAAGATTCTGGCAGTTGATGAAACTATGCAGCTGCATTGGGCAGTATTGGCACTGAACCGATGGATGAGGTATGCTTGTGCTTTTTGTCAATTGGACGAACAAGCACCGATCAGAGCTCTCAAAGCGTTCTTGCAAGCGACTCTCAGCAGTCGAACAGGGAGCACGAGTATGGTTCAGTGTTATGAAAAGGTACACTTTTGCATCACGAAAGCATTCAAGTTCAGTCCTCTTGGCTTGTTCGCTGTGAAGCACAGCGGCATAAATGTTAGCGTAAAGAGATATGGCACATGCCCGCGGTGGGGCATTGGCCAAGAATCGGGTGTTTACCAGAGACTGATTAAGGTGAGGTGAACTATTTTAGGGGTTGTCACATACACTAAGAAAATGTATCAAATAGGAATCAAAGAATAAAGAAGGAACAATTCAAGATATTAATCATTTGGTTTCGCTAGGAAGTCCCAGATCGCGGGGCAAATATTTCTGTGACTAGACCCAATAGAGGCTCCAAAAACAGTATTACAGGAATAGGTGCATCTGGAGCAAGAATTCATAGTAAAGCTTGTGATACTTGTTTGTTTCCTTTAAGCAGAGGAACACTGACGCAACTAAAAGAAAATGCGATCGGTCATTTTTAACTTCGCCTCAGAATGAGCTTAAGGGGTGAAAAACCAGTCTGGGCTTGTGTAATGAACATCCACAGAATAACGTCTTGCCTTCATTTTTCACATTTTCTTTCTTTGGGGAGAACCAAGAAATGGTGGCGAAGGCAATGTACAATGCAGTCCGCTATTAAATGGTAGAACATGTTGCAAATTTTTTCTTTCTGGCAAATGTACAATCGCGCGTCTGTGCAGTGCATCTACATAGCTGCAGCCAACACTTGCAGCTAGGCCAACAGAAAAGCGAGAGCCGCTCATCGGTGTGCTCGCTTTAACAGTGGACCACGATGTATGCTTCCACTTGACGTTAACATTCTCATCACATAGGGTATTGCATCAGGCCGTTCTCTACACTGTGTGGACGCTTTGTCTTCAGAACAATTATTTTAACTTATTTAACCTACATGCACTACTTCTAATGCTTCCACTGCTGTTCTCTCTCAGTAGAAATTGGCATCAGATTGTTAGATTGGTCCACTAATTGAAGCTCGTTTATTTTTAAATGGCGGCTGCACACAGGGCATCTGTTTGAAAAGAGGGGGCCTTGTCATACCGTGCGTCGCTCAGTCTGTCCCAGGTCTTGGTTAAGGATCTAGTCAGGCTACAGGTGGACTTATGCTGAGGCTAGGGTAGCAGCCAGATGGTTAGCTGGTTTCTCCCTCTTGGTGCCAGCTGTCATTTCGACCTCCAGACCAGCACGACATCTGATGGTTATCTCAATATCGGCGCATTATAAGCTGTGTCGCCAGCTTTTAGGTGTCGCTACATAGCAGATGACTCTGTTGGTACTATTGGATTCATTCCCAATTCCTGAAATGTTCGTTAATTTCTTGAAGTGTCGTCTAGACTTTATCGTCTAGACTGCTATGTCTTGCCGAGTTGTTTGCAGGCTACCAGTATGCCTGACAAGTGAATAATTTGCAATTACAGCAAGGAAATTTTAAAAGTGCACCAAGCTTTTCATGACGTGTTTGAGTAAATTTCACTTGTGAGAAGCTCGTACTTGATGCATCACCATTTATTTTGTTTGTATGGTTGCACGCAGCACATTTACAGGCACATTCCCTCTTCCTTCTTGGTGCTTTTTTTTTTTCATTGACAAAAGTGGCTACTCTAGCTGAGGTTAGAAGGACTAGATTAGGAGAGAGGCTAATAATCAATTGCGTTACACTGCTCTGTGCCGGTGACTACGGCTTTGCTCATGGATTCTGACGCACGACGTTTATTTGCCAAACAAAGTGTGCAGGCTGCTACTAGCCAAAGACTATACACAGGGCAAACGCCTAGGGCAGTGTATTGTCGGACTGGTGCTAGCTTAGTTCTAAAATTCCTTCAAAAGAAAGAGTTCTTTGATCGCCATCTGGGCAGTCAATGTTGAGACCTTCATGTGGACACAAACTTTTTACCTTAGTTGTTGCCCCTCGAAACCAAAGCTATCGTGCAGTTCCATTGACAATAGCAAACAGTTCTGGGAAGTTTGCGAGGTGGCAGTCTACACGATTGAGTTATCAGGAGGCAGTCTAAAACAGAACTACAGGTTGGTTAATGTATACAAGTTAGTTAAACATTTTGCGTTCAATCAAGTGCATGAAGGACACATGTGTTTAACCTAATTGGTTGCATTGACAGGTGCTGGATTAGCGGTACTGCTACTTTGAATGAACCAATATTGCCCAACTTTCTTGAATTAAGTACCTTCACGATGCATTGAAAACATCTGGAATTAAGCATCTTCAAAGTGCATTGAAAACATGGTAAACCTATCAAAATTTTGTGATTAGCGCTAATTCTTTGGCATTCTTATTAATCTGAGTTAGAATCATTGACAATTTACTGCTTTAACAGCAGTTGAAGTGGGGCACACGACATTTTTTATCCGTCTTTTAGGTTTGGTGCACTTTAGTATTGGTTGTTTGTTGCTGTTTTGATAGGATACTGAATTTCGTGCAGATGACAGCCGAGAACTCAGTCTTACTATATTGTGCATTATTGTCGCTAGGAATATGCTGCATCAAACGTGGAGAGAACTTTAAAGTAGCGATTGCGTGATGTTCTTAACTTTTCTTTTTTTCTTTCTTTCTTTTCTAAATGCTCTAAACGCTAGAAAAATACTGGGAAGCATGCCCTCGATAATTTGCTGTGGTGCTTGTTTATATGAACCAATTTTGTTGTCAGTATCAAGGAGGCGATTTTGTCATGACGCACCGGCAAACTCTGCTCCTGCAAGTGTTGCGATGACCTCGCACCAGCACAAAGCTGATTATGATATCGCTATTGTTTATCTTTTGACATTGTATTTAGCTTTACATGATGTCAGCAAATTGCATTTCTGTGTCGTCATGTCATGAAAATGTCACTGACGCCAGTTTTGGCTTTAAGAGACCAAAATTTGTGTCCACTGATGATTAAGGTATTTTGCAAGTGTTTCCCAACATTTGTACTTGCTAAGCGTCATCCATTTATGTGCGAGAAGCATGTGGAAGCAAACTTTAAAAAATGTGCATCGGTACTCCTTAAAAGCTTTGAGCTTATTGATCTCCCTTTGTCTTAGCTTTGTACTCCAAAACGCACAGTGCGACTTCGTCGAGATATTTTTCTGAAGATTGGCACGGCAGACAATGCCTCTGTGCTCTCATTCATTCCCCTGAAGTTACCTTTGTTGATTTTGATGTTTTATAGCTTTTGTTGCTGATATCTCACTTTTTTACTTTCTTTATTTCTTTACACTTGCTTACCTTTCTCTCGCTGCTGTTTACATGTGCCTTTAGTCATGATGTTCAGCCTTAGCTGTCAGGCCAGTTTTAAAGCCGTTTCACGGGGTTCTAGTCCTTCACTTTATGGATGAAACTTTTGCTTCTGGATGAACCTTGCATAGGTGCCGTTTACTTTATTGGATGAAGCAGCATGATGGATACTATCGTGACCTTTACAATATGTCGTGATCCTTAAGGTAGTGTAAACAGACGTGTGCTTTTTCTAATGCAGATAAACAAAGCTCGCGGTGAGGTTTGTGCCGAAAGAACACTTCTCTCGCCAAGTGAAGCTGTAGGTGTGGGAGAATATTGCCCGTTTGTGTTCAAGAAGTATGACGAGGGAGTAAACTTGATGCATATTTATTGAAATGAATGCACAGCCGTCACTGTTGCTTTTCAGATTTCACATTGTGACAAAAAAGGGCAGCAGTTCCTTTTCCTTTCTTTACTAATTGTAAGCATTATAAAACTGTAGTTGCAGCTATGTGTCTTTGAGTGGAAGTTTGTTTTACTGCTCCCATTATTTTGGTAGCGAACAGTTTTGTTGTAGCTGTCTTGTAGTGTAAAAGTGTGAAAAGAACACGAACTTGAATTCTGCCCTAGAATTCTGCTCACTAATTCTGTTTTCTAGATGATCACATTGCCTGTCAAGTCTTTTGGTCTAGTTGTGACATAAGTGAAATTCATTGTCACAGACCATCACCTAAGGTGTTCCCACGCTGCTACTAGTACAGTTGTTTTTCTTCAGCAATTTTTCTAGCTGCTGCTAACTGCGCTGTTGTGCCTGTAAAATAGAAAGAAAAAAACAATTCAGCCTTCGTGTTAGCCTACAGAGCGTTTGGTACTTACATGGCTCATCTTTTAGGACTGTGGCAACATGGGTAGGTGCAGGCCAGGCACTATAGATAGAAATGGCAGAATACATTGCACAACAATTTATTTAGGAACTGTTGTGACTTGCAAAATGTCAATGGTTGTTTAATTACGCTGAGACCCAGAGGTACAAGTAGACCAACCCTAGGTGTCTGGGCACGTTCCGCACAGTTTCCAAACCACGGGACATTCAATTTTAGAGATTGTGAAGATGTGCAGAACTGACATTCCTCATCACGCTTGTGTAGAAAGCGTAGGTCTTCGCACATGGATTAAGCAAAGGCACGGTCAGTGTGTCACAAGTTTAGTTAAAGCCTGTTTGTGTTTGAGCACGTGTGAAGCAAGTTGACCTGGCTCAGAAGAATGTCTGGGCTTTGCTGTGTAGAGTGGGTGGTACAGTCCGGGTGCTTTGCGTGAGTGGTTGTGCTTATCGTCGTTGCAGGGGGGCTGCTATATGTCAGCTGTCAACCTCTCATTTGTATTTCTGTGGCAAAGTTTGATTTATTGCATGTCGATCCCAGAGGTTCGTGAAGAATTTAAAAAAAAAACTGTCTTACTGTTGCTGTTTTTTTTGTTCAACCCGAAATGTGACCCGTACCAGCTTGAATTCCTGTCATGTGGTGAACTCATTGTTGACCTTCATGCCTGACATTGTGCAAGTTTCTTGTGCTCTCCTTGTGTTTGGTGATGACATCTTGGCTTGATGTTAACTGGGACACCGGCTGTACATGCTTGAATCCTTCTGTTCTCGCTGTATATGTACTCTCTGGCAGAGTGTCGCGTTTGCTATCGCTGTTGAAATCTATGAATGTGTGGCTATTTACAAGGTGTGTGTGAGTGCGTGTGTAAGCTACCAATAAACTATTTTCTACGAAAACTGAAGTCTACTGTACGAGTGACAAATGACGTGATTGATGCAGCTCGAAGAATAGCTGAAGCACTTCAGAGAAATTGGAATCGCTGTGATTCTAAGAATGGATGCAATAATTGACCGATGAACAATCAAGACAAGCAAAATAAGAGACGTTTAAAGTACCGGTGGAAAAAAACGCAGGGAAGAGATTGATAGAATCTAAGTCATTATAGGCCTAAGTAACTACAGCATAGAGGTAAAGGCATTAAAGAAAGTATGAAGGAAAGATGGGCAAAACGCTAGACTGTGATATGTGTAGTGAAACTTTAATCAATGATGCAGGCTACGTGAATTTATCGCCACCCCGTTCCAAAGGGAATGCCAATAACAAATCGTCGGCTGTCAACAATGCGGTGCCACATCATGGGCTCTATTCTGGACACGCATGGCGGCTGCACAGCCGCCATTATCCGCCATGTTTACTCTCTTATTGGCTGTGGCGAGCTCACGTGCCTTGAAATTTTTGCCGGGAAACGGAAGTTTTGCGAAATGTCATTTTGCGTTTTCATCAAGATGACGAAACGTGACGTGAAGCTGCAAATGTTATGGACTAATACATTTTTTTTGTCCTTGGCAGATATATTGTGATGTTAGCGCTTCAAAAAGAATGTGAGCGGTAGCGTGCAGAAGCCAGTGCAATGCATCTGCAATTGCGCGTATATGGTGGCGATTCAAGATATGCGCCATGCCAGCTTGCTGATTGGCTGAAGGAATATCTCATGAGGAGCGTCACAGGAAGGGCTGTTTCGTAAACGTCATTTTGACGATGCGTGACGTTGCGCTGGGCCGCCATTGTTGAGATTTTCCGCCATAATTTTTGCTGCGACGAGCCGCGCGAATTATGCTAATGGGCAGCCATATGCAATGGCAGCTGAGAGGAATGCGTATCGCCACATTTTCCCCGTCGTTTGGCACTACGAAAATGTTTTGTTCATACCACGTGCTCATAGTATTTGCATCGCTCTCGGGTGGCGTTGGCATTTGTGTTTGGAGCCATCATTTTTTAAAAGAACGCGTTTATACGAAATAATATTGGTTGAACATAGCAAACTTTCGGCAATGTTGTCCACTTTTCACTGCTGCATTTCTATTGTAATCAAGATTAATGCCTTTTCGCACAATCAAAAGTTATGACAACGGTCTCTTTCTAATTTACAAAAAGAAATGTACGCAAGGCGGCGCCTTGAAGTTTCCTCCGTCGGTGCGAGTAACTAGCGAAATGAACAAGAGATGGCAACGCCGGCGCTTGCGTCGCTCTAGTGGATATCTCTGGCGTGCGCAGCGCTATCGGTGATATGCGGCCGTTTCTCAGCCAGCCGAGTCGGGCTGAGTCACGCGTTTCACGAGATAGCGATAACGACGCCTAGAGCGTGCGCGCATCACCACTGGTAGGTCGCGTATGTTGTCTTAAGCAAGAAAACAAGCGCGTTGGCGCCAACATGCGATGACTCATTCCGTTTTCCGGGGACACGCATCCTAGCTATTGAAGCAGACGATGGCTTGTACGCAGCAGACGACGGAAGCGAGAAGCGTTTTCGACGGAATAATTATACGCTTTGAGATAGCTGCTTTATTTTTACTGCGGAGGAAAACTGTTTTGCTTTACCGATAACGCTATATTCAGTGCCTTCATTTCAATTTCTTAGGCGAAGCGTCAAGTTGGCGTCACGTTACGTAAGCAAAACTGGGCCACCAGCGCCATTTTGTTTGCGTCGCGCCTACGTCACGCATCAAAGAAAATGGCGGAATGTCCAGAATAGCGCCCCATAGTTATGATTCTAGGAGATGGTTATTGCCCTTAGTCAGTTAGCCGTGACTGCGTACTTTGCCCTTGTACATTCGACCGGTGCAAGTTAACCTTTCTCCTACTGATAAATGAAAAGAGATTTCGATTATATTTAACCTGTCTTGTTTATTGCTGCTTATTAATGCGCTGTCAAAAACGGCAGCCCTGCCGGACGATTTCCGCTACGCAATTCATGTCTGCTACGTCCTTTCGCGCCATTTCAACATTGAACGTTGACGAACTCGCACAATTGTCCGCTTTTACTACAGAAGATCGGTACCGTGTCCCGTCTCTGGAGCGTGCCCGCCAATCCCCTCCGCGGGCGTAGTTTCGAAATCGGTGCGATTGAACTAAAGCCCCTTTAAACTTCGTGAAGTAGTGCCACGCTTTGAAGAATGCCTCCTCCTCCTCGCGCGCTCTGGCCGAGGCCGCGTCGCTATTGGCCCAATAGCATCACGTGGGCCCTCGCGCCGTGCATCAGCGCCACTTTTGCTCGAGAAGCGTCTGCGGAGTGGCGAGGAGCGCATGTTGGCGCCGTTGCTACGCTCGAGCGCTGTAGGCGGCGCCACGGTCGAGGAGGGAGCGTGGAAGAGAAAAGAAACGAGGAGGAGTGAAGGCGGAGGAGGAGAGTGTCGCTACTTTACGCAGTTTGAGGGGTTTTAGATTGAACGGCCGCCGTGTTCAGTGGTCCGATCCGCCGCCCCCGCTGGTGGCGGGGTTGAGCTGCAGAATGATGACCACGTATGAGATGAGAGCGCCGGCTAGCGTCAGGACGAAGGACCTCGAGAAGGCGAAGAAGCCCCAGCCGGTGAGCTCCACCACTGGAGCGCGTAACAGGGACGCCAGGAGGCGGCCCTCCAGGAGCGGCGCAGCCATTGTCGCGCCAACTTCGGCGGTAGCCGTGGTGGAAGCGGAGTCCGGCGACGCCGTTGCGTGTCCCAGGCACCGATGCAGAGGCACGCTCGAGGCATGGGCAGCCTCGGTGAGCCGCGAGGCGATCACCGAGAGCAGGAAGAACGCCAGGGTCACGCTGCCCAGGTTTTGGGCTGCGACCGGATTCGAAAAAGAAAGAAGAAAAAGTCAAGAAAAGCGCGCATATGTTGCCGCTATCATAATGCGAAACATTCTTGGCGAGTTCAACCCAGTTTTGTGTAACGCCTGTCTGGCAACTGTGTACAGGCCGTCTTCTGGTGCCGATGCCGAAGTTTAGGCAGTTAGGCCTATGGTTAGGCCTAATGCAGTTAAAACTGTGGGCCGTTCCCGTCAGTACATGTGCCACCGGATATGTGCTGCTCATCAATTAGCCTTTTTGGCGTCAAGTTGTGGTCACTAGGCATTGCAACAACAAGCACCGTGCCTTGCATTCCGTATCAATTCGCAATTAACAGGTCGCAAGAGCATTACCCGTTCTCTGCAAAACAGTTATGTATACAATTCAGTAGAAGTATTCCGTACCAAACCACGCGTGCTTCGCTTTACGTAGATGTTCGACTGGAGTTGAGCTTGCTTTAAATCTCGGGACTTAATTTCGTGTTTGAAAACCTACGATAAGCACAACGTGTAGCTTACATTAAGAGGAAGCTTTAGCTCGGGTACTCCTATATAAATACACGTAAAAGGAGAATTCGTTTTTCTCGGCAACCACTGCCCCAAATTTGACTGTGTTTGTTGCATTTAAAAGAAAACCATAATATCTAGTGACTGTTGGTTTCGAATCTTCGATGTAGGTTGCCAATTTCTTATAAAAGCATTGGCAAAAATCGCAAATTTTCAGAAAACGAAACTATCAAGTTTACAACTCCATAACTCGGCAAGGAAAAATGATATCGCAATTATGTGAATTGTATCTGATAGTGCATCTAAAGCAGATAAATTTGACATGTTACACATCAATCTAAAACATATATAGTAATATGGAAATATAGCTTTTGCAGAACCTTTGTACACATCGTAACTAATTCACATAAGATATAAATTGACATATCAAATTTGTCCGCTTTGAATGATTTAATGGATGCCGTTTACAGAACCGCAATATCTGTTCTTGATGCAGAGCTATTTGTAAACTGCGTGCTTCTATTTCTTTCAAACTACTGAATTTTTGAAAAAACTTAACAGAATTCAGACCCTAAATCAATATTCCGCTTCCAACAGTCACTGGAATTTAACTTTCTCTCTCAAATGCAACAAATTTCATTAAACTCGATCCAAGGGTTATCTCAGAAAAACGTTTTTGCGTTTTACATGTGTTTGAATAGGCCGCGTCCGACTTCGGTCCGAGCTAAAGCTTCCTCTTAAACGCGTAAGAAAGCGTGAGTGCTTTGTCCTGCGAGCAGACGACACGTTCTCGTCTAGTTCCCCAGCTTTTTTTTTCTCGGTCGCCATCTTGTTTTGGCAGCAACTGCGTTGTCCTGCGAGCAGACGACACGTTCTCGTCTAGTTCCCCAGCTTTTTTTTTCTTTTGCTCAGTCGCCATCTTGTTTTGACAGTACAGTAGCCTGCATCGTCTTTTTTTTTTCTTTGCTTCGATGGTGTTTTCGCGAAGTTGTCCCTTTTGCTGGCTTCGTCAGAATTGGAACTCGGCCTTGGGAGCAATGACGTCGATGGTTGAAGTAAATGTTTTCTCTCTCTCTCTCTGAAACGAGACTTAAGATGGCAGCTGTCCGCTTAGCTGTCTATTTAGCCGCTTGTGGCGAGTATTGGAGCACAGCCGATGTACAAAAGTTTACGGACCACGGGATCGCAGAAAACGTTCAATTTCCAAGCAGCCTGTAGCAGTAGCCAGTAGAACAGTGTGCTAAAATGTTCTTAACGTATTCTAGCCGATGCCCGAAATGCAAATCCCAGGTTGCGTGGTGAGGTCGTGGAGATATTCAGGTTTTTCTCAAATTTCATGGTCCGTAATATTTTGTGGCCGGGTGTACTTTATTCCTCAAGATAGCGGCAGCAGCCGCCACGGTCCGCATCATTCTGGGAGAGCTCGCAAAGAAATATTCGCTTTAAGGTTCGAGATATATATCCGTCTCAAAATTATGCCGAAAAGCATCGCCTTCCTATGTATTATTTTCCCAGCAGCCTTTCGCAAGCATGACAGAACAAAATAACGGTGATGTGTTATGTGTGACGTTCGGACGCTTCGTTCTTTAATGTTTTACTGTTACAAATAAGATTGTGATTTCCTCAGGTGGCCGCTCGAAGTCCTTGGTTCCGGCCGTCCGGCATCTTCGGCTTGCCGGACGGTCCAGAGCTAGAAATTTTGAAAATTTATTGCGTCTCGGGAGCGATTTGTCGCTACCTTCATAAGCATATAATTGTAAGGGTGATGTCTGTCTGTGATTTCCGCACGTTTCTCGGCTTTAAAACTGTGCCTTGCAATGTTCTTGTATAGAGAGCCGAAGTACAGGCACATAAATGCTCGGCTATTTGATTAAGAAAACTGAAAGATTCCTGTTCCAACTAATGAATCGTACAACTAAACGTTCGAACCGTTATTCAATTTTTTTTATGCTAGCCAACCTCTAAAAAGTGACACACTCGCACGGGCGTATTAAGCGACATTTCGCACAAACCGGGACACGTCGACGAGTTTTTGACATGCCATCTGTCAACAGCTTCTGGATTTTTTTTTTCAGATATGTGTCCAGATAGCGGCTAGAAAAAGAATGAGTAGATGTAACGCACATTTTAGAATATATCTGACGCAAAGCGTTCCTGAAACAGTTCATTAAAAGATGTGAAACTGTTTGTCTTCTGCAACACGTTTTGCATCGTAGTGATCACGTGCCGGCCCGGCAAATCGGCAAGACGCGGAAACCCCTACCACGCGACCCACGTGATGCACACGACCGCAAAACGCCATCTCCGGGATCAGCCCACTTCACTGTCACAGTACTTCCGTAAGACCGGCGCAGCTTACGCGGCAAGCAGCCGACCGAGCAGACGTGCCAAACTGGGACAAAAGGCGTAGAATGCTATTCGCTTTAGTAAAGCAATTGCACGCTTGAAGGTTGTTTCACTGCGTAGTTTCGTACAGAACAGAGCCGGCCTACGGCATATATACACATAAAGCTGATTCGTTGGATGTATGTCATTCTGTATGTGAGCTAATCGATCAAGACAGTAGGAGCAACCACGGACAGCAAAGTCTGGGACGGTTCGCCCAGAAACCTTCGCTTTAAAGTGTGTGAGTGACGTACAGTCGAAACGCATCTATAACGAAGAGCTAGGGGGAGCCTGCGAAATCGTTCGTCATGCAGGTCGCTGCGCTGTAAAGGTCGTGCACCGCACAACTCGCAATGGAACCGGGACGTAATCATTCCTTCGTTATACGGGTCATTTCGTTGTAGCGCGGCGCTCGACCGTACGCGGTTCGGATCTCACCGAAGATGGTACAATTCATTCCTTCGTTATACGGGTCATTTCGTTGTAGTGGCGCTCGACCGTACGCGGTTCGGATCTCACCGAAGATGGTACAATTCATTCCTTCGTTATACGGGTCATTTCGTTGTAGCGCGGCGCTCGACCGTCCGCGGTTCGGATCTCACCGAAGATGACGAGCTCGTAGCGGTCCCCGGCGCGCCTGTGTCCCAGGAAGTGGCTCACTTCGACGCACACGCCGAGGACGAACAGGCAGACCCACAGGAAAGCGGACGGCGAGAAGTGGGCGTCCAGGCCGCGCACCGCCGACCCCAGGTCGGTGTGCGCCAGCATTAGCCGTCGCAGCTCGGCCGCGTCCAGGGGGACGCCGCGGAGGGCGTGTCGTCCGATGACGGCGTTGAACGACATGTACCTGCGTGCGCGGCCACCGAAAAGTTAGGGGAGTTCTAGCGAAACTTATGCGGAAGCTAAGTCGAAATTACAAATAATTATAGATATAGCAAACTAAAAAAGAGAATACACCCACATATGAGACGCGCAGCCATGAAAAATGGCTCATACCCTTTTCGAGGACAAATTACGGCCATCAAATGGTCGTAAATACCTTGCCACGGCTACTAAATTCTTACCTAGAAACCGGCATTGACATTCATGCCTTGACACCATCGGAGCTCATCTGTCTGGTGAAAACTACCATTTAAATCGCCATGGTTCCGTAAAACCATATGTATTCATTGAAAGAAATGTAATTTATTTGATGTAACCCACTGTTCTTTTTTTCATTTCTGAAAGTGTTCTTTGCCACCGGTCTGCCAATATGTAAAGGGGGCCAGGGAGCACTCAAGCTGCCAATAAGCAGCTTTTACCTTGGCCCCCTCCATTTGCTTGTAAATGGGCACAAATAAAATGAAATGAAAATGAAGACTGATAATTCTCCAAGGTAGCAAATCATAGACATTGGTGACACTTCTTCACTTGGCAGCACTTCGTTCCAGTGTATCGCGTGCTACAGAAAGCAGCCGCTCGGGGAGGGCTACCGCGTGTTTCCCGCTCAATGGAACACGCGGCAGCCCTCGCTGAAACGCTGCTTTCTGTAACTGCCGGCAGGCGTCGACACAAGTTTATGCTTGCGCCGTCGCGGCAGCAGCTCGCATCCCCATAAGCGACCAATGTAGGCTCTGTTCAGAAACAGGAACACTCACACGCATAATGTGGGAATGCACCTCCCTCCCCTTTTTTCATCCCCCCGTCAGCAGCGAGACTGACTGGACAGCCTGGCTCAATTCGGGGGCCGTCGACCGACAGCTTGAACTGGTGGACTGGGCGGAGAAGGCCAAGCAGGCCCAGGGCCTTACTTGAGCCCAATCCCTCAACCACGTCCCCCTTTACCCTTCCCCCTTTCAATAAAGTTTATCACCACCACCACCATAAGTTAAGGCTCCAAAATGCGGTCCTTCTGCGAAATTTCAACAAGACAGTGCAGCGGTGAGCGCAAAATCTGTTTTTTTTTTCGAACTCGCTAAGCGAAATGTGCAGGAACCGGTATATTAAACACATCCCTGGTATGTGTCCAGGGACGTGTTCAATATATATGGTATATGTCCAGGGATGTGTTGTGGGTTATATGGCAGTGCATAGGGGATTGTCCACTGGACATCTTGCAGACACTTTGTTAATTCTTGAACGGGCTTCAAGGAACTTACCTGTGCCTGAGTGCCACGGCGAACGACAGATAGAGGGCCACGCTGAAGAACAGGCTGCCGTCCACCAGAACGCTGGCCAGTGCCCTGTCCACTATGTTGAGTGGAAGCAGTATCTCCGTCGGTAGCTGGCTATCAATGCCGAACCAGGAGGAAGCAGCGCGCTCGGACAGCTCTGCATGTATGTCGGTATATCGGGGAAACATTCTGATCGCCGCCACTCGATCGATTCATCTAATAATTGACTGTGGCAAATAGTTATCTAAACAGCCTTCTTGACCGATATGTTAGCTATTGGCCAATGGCAGCCGTCTGTGAGAGTCTTTCGTACGACGACATAGGCAAGCTACCGACAGCTTCGAAACGGACGAGGAGGAGGGCTCTGTTTGAAAAGAGGATGTTTGATAAAAAGGTGACTTCATGCTCCACTTGTGAGCTTCACGCGTCTTGCAATACTGCAAATTTTGGCTGAGATGTTCACACCTAGCGTATGATACTCGTGGAAAGCGTTTTTTTCACCAAGCCCGAGGGTTAGTCCAGAGCCCCTTTAGTACCCATGTCTCATGTTAACCATTGAACCTGACATATAGTTATTGCCTTAACACCCATGTCTTTTTTATATTCTGCGTGTTCACTCCATTTTACGTCACGAATACGCGAGTTGTCATGCATTATTCTCCACCGCAGAATCATTACCCTTTCCTGTATTATTCTCAAAGCGCATGCGTCATTGCAGCGCCATCTATTAAGTACAGGTGAAGACACCGCAACGAGACCAGGCATACAGAGAGCCAGATTCTGGGAAAGCAGGTGGGTTTACGCCTAGGAAGCTATCGCATTAACAAAAGAGCAACAAACCTTGCGGCGTGTACGCCACGAGCACGGCGCACTCTACGAAGGTCCTCAGGAGCACGAAAGTCCAGACGGAGGCCGCCATGATGGTCGCCGTGGTCCTCAGGCTGACGGTCGTCGCCGGAGGGATCTCGCCAAGCCGCCGAGCTAGGCGACAGACCTGGCCTTCCTTGCGGATCAGGGCTTGGCCCGAAGCCAGCGCGATGGCCGTCTTGAGGAAGGAGAAGGCCGAGGCCCAGAACTGGCCCCGCAGGCACGCAGCCAGCGAGGCCACGACGTGGGCACACAGGATGCCCAGGACAACGCAGGTCCAGGGTGACACGTGGTCGTACCAGGACGCATGGCTCTCGCTTTGCGCTTCTTGCTTACCTGCGCATATAGAGCCCGACGTGTAAAGCGTGGTACAGATCTGTTGCTTCTCGGTGCGCCTTTCACGACTTCTTGGTCTACTCGCGGACAACGGCTCTTGGCAGACTTGGCAACAGTGTCAACTGGCGAGACTATAGCTGTTAGTTTCGCCAAGGAGTGTTGGGAGTTCTAGATTTAGTGCAACCATTACGAAATTGACCCTGTCACGGGATTCCAGGGACGATGCAAGTCCAGGGCGACAGGTGATAAAATCACGTGAGGTTGTCGCTGTCCTTCATTGCCTTTCTCAATTACCTCTCTACGGAGGTCGATGTGTAAATCATCGTGCATAGTTGTCTGTCTTGGCACGTCCTCCGCATGTCCTCAGTCAAGGACAGCGGCTCTTGGCAGACTTTGCAGGAGTGTCAGCTGGCGACACTATCGAGTTGTTGGTTTTGTCAAGGGAAAAACTAACAGACATTTGCGCAATCTGTAGAATTCTACGTATTTGCAGACTTTTATGGACTATTCGAATACATTTTTGTAGGTGTATTCCGTAGACTGTCTGCCGACAGACTTCCTTTGGGTATTCCATAGGCTCATTTACAAAAAATATATATATAATCATAAATCCACGCATTGTCTGTTGACAGTGTAGCCATTATGGTCCCGCACTCTCATTGGTAGTCTGCAGGGTGTCTCCAGCCTTCGTTAATTGCTATGAAAAAATGGCCAGGCTTAGCTTGGTTAAGCCAAGAATGCGTTGCATATTGCGCGAGTTGGGGCCCAGCTTTTCCTCCGGCTTTCGTGACGTCACGTCACGTGGTTGCGCTAAAGGTCAATGGTGGCTGCCCGGCCGCGCCCAAGGGCTGAACTGAGTGATTGCAATATGCAACGCATAAAAATAGAAGCAACTTAATAACAAACATAGCAAACTTAAAAGAAAATAGACCCACATATGAGACGCGCAGCAATGAACAATTCCTCATACCCTCAATGGTGGCTGCCCGGCCGCGCCCAAGGGCTGAACTGAGTGATTGCAATATGCAACGCATAAAAATAGAAGCAACTTAATAACAAACATAGCAAACTTAAAAGAAAATAGACCCACATATGAGACGCGCAGCAATGAACAATTCCTCATACCCTCAATGGTGGCTGCCCGGCCGCGCCCAAGGGCTGAACTGAGTGATTGCAATATGCAACGCATAAAAATAGAAGCAACTTAATAACAAACATAGCAAACTTAAAAGAAAATAGACCCACATATGAGACGCGCAGCAATGAACAATTCCTCATACCCTCAATGGTGGCTGCCCGGCCGCGCCCAAGGGCTGAACTGAGTGATTGCAATATGCAACGCATAAAAATAGAAGCAACTTAATAACAAACATAGCAAACTTAAAAGAAAATAGACCCACATATGAGACGCGCAGCAATGAACAATTCCTCATACCCTCAATGGTGGCTGCCCGGCCGCGCCCAAGGGCTGAACTGAGTGATTGCAATATGCAACGCATAAAAATAGAAGCAACTTAATAACAAACATAGCAAACTTAAAAGAAAATAGACCCACATATGAGACGCGCAGCAATGAACAATTCCTCATACCCTCAATGGTGGCTGCCCGGCCGCGCCCAAGGGCTGAACTGAGTGATTGCAATGTGCAACGCGTAAAAAACGAACGTACGTGGTTGATGGGTAGTCCATAAATAAAGTGGGGACAGCATATGAACTTGGGAGGATTGCGCGTGCGCCTCCTGTTTATAGTAAACAGCTTGCAGCATTGGCTCTGTGGCTCTGACATAATGCTACCGAACGCGAGGCCGCGAGTGCGACTGCCTGTGTGCTGCAAAACATTGCGTCTGCGTTCTCTTGCTTACCGCTGTAAAGGCCGAGAACTCGAAGCGAGAACAGCACTGGCCGCAGCTGCTGAAAGACGTTGCTCGGACCGTCTTCGGTGCCTCTGCGGCCGGTTCGTTGCCGCTGTCTCGCGGCGAAGCCGGAGTCGCTGTCAAGCACGAAGATCTTTCTCGGTGGCCTCGAGAAGTTCTGCATGTCTCGGGGAGGATGACACCTCGCTTCGACACGACGTCGAATCTGCCAGCAGTGGGCGGCGTGTCTGTCACAGCGCTCGACGCGTTTCTTTTTTTCGATTGTCTTGCGGTCACAGTCAGTCACGCGATGCTGTGGACATTTGTCCGTGGCTTCCCTATCTTCTCATCCGTCTGGCGGACAGGTATTTCACAAGCGATCGTTCACTACCCTTAGCAACTGCCTAGAAACCTTTCTGGACTATATGCGTGGCAGTTATGAACAAATCGTTGAATGTCTTGTCGTTGATAATTTACGGCGTAGGAGTTTCCGTCCAGACTTCGGTCTCTTGAGGTGCCCCGTTTTTCCCTGTCTGGACCTCTTCTTGCCTCCTGCAACGGCCCTCCGGGTGACAGCCGTTGATTAGCTGCTGATAAGAAAATGGCTACCGAACACGCTTTTTGAACGCACTGGAAAGTCGGCTTATCCTAAATGACTCGAGGTATATACCTTTCTTTTCCTGCCTCAAACTTTTTCAGTGGCCTATTCTCGCCTCCCGCAACGCCTCTTCGAAAGTCAGTTGATGATTAGATGCGGGTAAGCTAAACGTTAGACACCAAGCTAATTGAACACCACGCTGTCTTATTCTCTGCGTAAATGACCTTGCAGAAGTGACAGGTATGTGGGCGGTTGCAGAAGGACAGGTATGACAGGATAGTGCCCGCACGCGAGCTTTACTTACACTGAACGTAAAAGCGTATAGATCGTCTCGTCTGGCAGTGGTAATCAATAGGAAGCGATGTTTTGCCACTTTTCTCTTTGCGCGGGTGGCAATTTGTCTACAGCGGCGGGGACGTCGAAGTACGGTCTAGAATGGACCCTGACCTACAGCTTTGAATGTTGTAAGCGCTCGCGCGTGAATCATCAGTCTCGGTGTTCGCGTACGTCAGAGACGTTCGAGTCACGGTATATATGCGTCCGCGTCCGTTGTTCATTAGGTGTTCATTAATATTGCACAGCATGCCGGAACATATAACCGTGTTGTTGTTGTAAAAAACATTATAATGTGAGACGCGTAAGTGACTGGACCTTGTGTTTTGTTGTTGCATGGTAATAGAGCCATCTGCGTCGTGCCCGTGAGTGCGACGCAGCGTTCGGGCCACATTGGAGACGTGCGCCCGATGTCTATAGGCTTGCATTTTCGTATCGATGTTTAGCGGTATTTTCAAGTTTTTAACTTTACCGTAAGGGTGGTGTGTGCTATATCTGACATTTCCGTTCTCCCGTCAACTTATTATAAGAACCAGCCACTATAGCACAGTCACCTTAACTTGAAATCGGTCGCCAGGGTTAAACCAGGGTCTCTGTGATGGGCTGTTTCAACACCTTCATCCACAGAACGCTTCAGAAGCTTTGACTGTATTGGAAGCCAACGTCGATTAGAAAAGCATACGTTACACTGTGGTGTACATAATTTTAATGTTGACATAGCAGCCCCTGTCGCAAAAGAAGGAAAAAAAGCCACTGACCGCATGACCGCTGTCCATCCTTGGACGCGTGTAATTGGCACCCTATTCCATCCCCACTTCTCAAAGGTTCCAAGCCAGCTGCGGTGGTGCAGTTCATTTATTATTTGTTTGCAACGACACCTACCGTTGCCATGGTAACGTCCTGCACAAAAGTATACATATACGCTATCGCCTGTGAAACGGGTCTTTTTATTGCGATAGCAATTCCGCCGTAGTCGACGTGTGGTGTTGGTCCGTATGAATTCTTCGATATACAGGATAGACGCTATAATATTTGACATGCCAAAGTTGCTCTGACCAAGTTTTACGATGATGGTGTACTGACCAAGTTTTATGGGCTTTACTGATTTATTCGTCAGAATCTTGCACTTGCAGAGCACGAAGAACAGACATCAAACACTTCACACGCAGTGTGTGCCTTTTATAATAATTCGCATAAAAAGTTACAGAACAGCGTTAGGGAAATCTGAAAGGGATGCGATTTCGGTTGTACCGGCCGGCGCCAGTGCTCTTTAGGGATCTAATATTTCACTGCTGGGCCGACTGATGCCCGTCAGTCTCATCTCGGGCAGCGTCGAGGTGCGACGCGTGCAACGCCGCTGGCGGCACTCGTGACGGTAGCTTTGTCGCGTACGCCTGGCAGATGCCAGGGCGCCGTGCCTCCTGACAAACAGTAGTTACACTACGTGCTGCTTCCAGCTATGTCGCAACTGCGTATAATTACAATACCACTCGACCAGTTCAAGCGCAGCGCCAGAACCTTGCTATCGCTGTCGATGCTATCGCTGTCGAAGCTATCGCTGTCGACGCGTCGCCCTTCGGGCGAAACTGCCAACTTTTGCACGAGACACCTTAGTGTGCGGAAGTCAGCTTCGCCGAACCTTCTAGGTTACGCGCGCATAAGCGATGCGTTTGAACACAGCATTCCCTTTATACAAGGCGTCACCCGTAAAGCTTCCCCTCCGCACCGGTTCATTTGACAAAGCTGGGGGTGTCGCAGTTCATTTATTATCCGCGTGCGATGACGCTTACCATTGTTATGCTAACATCGCCCTGGGTCGGACATTAGATATTACAAATGCGCACATATGCATGCGCCATAGGCTTTCCTCGCTCGATAGCGCTTCCCGTGCGCAAGCTATCGCCTGTAAAACAGGCTTCTCCCCGAAAGCTCTCATAGTGCGGGGAAGTCGGCTTTGCCAGACGTTCTTGGTTTGCGTTCGTGGACGGGGTTTTTTGTGGTTCGCGCCCTGATACAGGATGTCACCTGCGAAACATGTCTCCCACGAGGGTTAGAAGCGTAAGCTGTTGAAAGCCCAAATGAGTTATAATATGCAGTCTTGGATGGCTCAGGCGTGAATCGAAACGGCGAATGCGCAATCCGAAAGGCAATACATTGCTTGGGGTTTATCGTCCACAGTTTATACGTACATGCGGAATCACTGAATAGAAGCTTTCAGTCTCTCCGTCAACCTTTTACACTTGAAGTAGTACGGCAGCACCGAAGAGGTCAGCGGCAGCGACATCGGCGCTAGTGCTGCCACGTTGTGGCAGTCTCTTCAACCTGGAAGGTAGGTTAAAACTGCGCGAAAAACGAGGACAGCGAAAGAAACACACAACACGCCACTGTGCTCGTGGAGTGTTGTGCGTTTCTTTCGCTGTCCTCGTTTTTTCGCGCAGTTATAACCTACCTTCAAGTACGAACCGACTAGCCCTCAACAACGTCCTACTAAAGTACATTTTTTCAACCACGGCGAACTACGAGCGTTTCTGTGTTGTGTGATTGTTGTGGCAGGGGACGAAAAGAAAAAAAAAAGGAATCCGCATCCCAGTAGTGATAGTTGCTGCCGACGCCTTTAAACCAACAGTTGGGGTGGACATGGTCGTTGCAATTATAGTTCTCTGTGCTCCAGTTGACGTGGCTGACTCCAGACGGCGCCACCGGTACATGCTGAGCTTATCCGTGACTCCAGTGTCCCGGTATCCGTAAACAGCAGTACGTTTACGACAGCTATAATTCCCCGAGTGACTTGCCACGAGAAACAGCGTTTCGATTACATGTTTATTCACAAAGACAACTTACACAATAAATTTGCGAGGACATATATGTCTTCTGGCACCAGAGGCCAACTTCGACGACCCATCGTGCCTCTCGTGTTGCCCACGTTTCTTTGTCACCCCTCACCCTTTCACTACCCCCCCCCATCCCTTGTATACTACACACCACGTAGTTTCAGCAGAGGATGCACCCCCCCCCCCTTTCGAGTCGTTTCGTCGTCATTATAAGTTATGCGCATTGGTACTCCTGTTTTGAGGATTGTTTTCGACGAGGCTAAAACTCTGACACTCGCCGCGTGAAGTGCTTAAGTGGGTATTCACTTGATCATGAAATGTGTGGAAACCGTGGTCCACGACGTTGAATGACGACGAAGTGTTCCGCTTTCACTTCGATCTCGGCACTCTCGACTAAGTCCGCGATGTCGTCAGTAACGTGCTCTCAGTTTTCCGGACCGTCGTGGCAAATGAGTAGTGATGGGTCCCGACTTTGCAGTTTCGTACGAACGGTTCTATCGCTTCCACGCCGTTCGTCGCAGTAGCATAACATGTCCTCAGGAATTCATGGAGAAGACACTATATATGTTTATTGCACGCTTTAAAACTTCCGATGCATGTGCAACACTTTCATTCTGAATGAACTGTTGCCTGGGTTTTTGTAAATATATACCCAGCGTGTCATTTCAGATGAAAGCAGGTATAAGCGTTTCTCCCGTTTAAACAACACGTTTGACCGCTCCATAATTTCTCAGAGATTTCGCACATTTCGGTGGACCTTGCGAGGTGCCCAGCTCGGCGACTGTGGTTGCCTAGTACGCTAACTGCACAACTGTTGTCCAGTTCGCTAAGGATGAATCAACATGTACTATTCTTATCCTTCAGTAACGAGGGACAATTAAAGGGAACTGATTAATTTCTGGAAGATGACGATGGACAAGATTATTCACGAAGAAAAAGTTGACAATCTTCAAAAGATCAACGCCGTAACGGTCTTCAGCCGCTTAAAAGATGGTTGAAGATTGTTACGAAGCCGACACAAGGGAATACAACCCGTAAATATCTATCTATGAGGAACTTTAACCTTTCTTGCACAAAACGTTCGTTTCAGTGTGTCTTCTTTCTTTTTGTCTTTGAACCAAGCAGCTGGAACAGTACCGCTAGCAAAGAGCAGCGCTGGACAAACTTCACCTCGAGAGGGTTAAACTACACACCTCGGTCTGCACTTAAGGCGCATACGAAAGGCGACTGCGGTTGAGAGATGCACTCAAACCTGCCCTCGCGGAAACGAACTCGATCGGTATAGGTCTTGTGCGGTGGTCGGGCGGTGGACGGTGGTTTTTAGCCGTCGGATATCGAGCGGCCCACGTGACTCTGGTTGATGGTGCACAGCAGGCGGTCCACCGTGTTCGCGGAGAGGACGCGAAGCAGGGCCACCCGGAACTTGTCGGTGGGGCCGCCGCAGAAGTAGGAGCGGCGGGGGCGGCGGGAGCTGACGGCGTGCACCATGTTGTCGACGACCTCGTAGAGGTCCTCCCGGCAGCGCCGCGACAGGAAGTCGAGGCAGCGCGAGCGGAAGTGCTCGAAGTACGTCTTGCCGTACACCTCGCGCACGGCCGCCGGGGTGTCCTGCCACGACTGGTCGACCGTGCACTGGATGTGCTCGGGCATCGCCATCTTGGTCCTGGAGGGCGAAACAGTAATAATCACGATGATGATGATGATGACGACGATCTCAAAGTCTGTGGTGCATACCCATTAAGAGGGATTGGCCAACAATCCTAGAGCAATCCTAGGGATTGGTCAACTCTAGAGCAGCCAGTTCCAGGGATAAAAGATAGCCTGATCACGTACAGGGAAATTGTCGATCACTACAAAGCCGAAAGAAGAATCTTTCCGCCTCCGCATCGGTCTCTCTCTCTGGAGGACGCTCGCATTTGGCGACGCCTCCAGGGAAACAATTACACACCACCACATTGGATCTACTTAACACAGACGAGGGACTATAACGACGCCCTCTGCAAAATTTGTAAGCAAAAAGGTACGCTAGACCATATAATATGGGAGTGTGCTGGCTCCCCAGGGGCCAAGGAAAACATTGTCAGTAGAGAAGCCTGGGAGGCCTTGCTCCAGAGCGAGGCTGAAGACGACCAGCGTCGAGCAATCCGCCTGGCCGTTGAGGCCGTGAAGACTCACCGTCCTCAACGCGCGGGGACTGCTTCGTCCTCCTCCCCTACCTACGTGTAGGTTAAGAGGCGGGCACCCCAGCTCGGTGGAACAATAAAGTTTTCATTCATTCATTCATTTGGCCAACAATCGGGCGGCGCAGGCAAAATACATTATTGAAATTAAATTCTAAAGCATGTAGATGAAACTCGGAAGAAAAACAAAGTATGGTTAAGAAGTTATATGCCGGTGGGGGAATCAGTTTGGCTTCTTTTTCGAAGGGACCCAAAGTACCAGCATTAAGTTAGTTGTAATTGGTAAAGTTGAAATTTTGGGGGGAGGGGGTGTCAGAGCTATTACTGAAGAAAAGGAAATCGAAACTTCGATTTTACAGGTTATAGCAGGATATACTTAATGTAGGTACTGGCTGCTGAAGCCTACTGCATGCAGCATATTGTCTGTCATATGTGCCTTCGAGATGTTAGTAGTCAGTCAGTATATCATATTAGTTGTCACGGCAAAAATTACTTAGTGTTTACATTGGTGCATGACATTTTGTCTGAAGTCTCTTGAGTGCCATATGTCTTATAACGCAAAGAAGTAAAAAAGATAGCTTCAAAGAAAGATGCAGAGGTGTGCACCGGAATCTGGAACGCAACAGTTATCATTCACCGAGTATGTGCCAGATGGCGCATTAATACTGCACCCCAGCAAATATACAAGCTTCGCCAAGGCGCATCTGTACCATAGCGAAGGCTCCAGCAATTGTAGTTACCCCACGTACGTATTTGTCTATAACTGAGCGTTGAAGGAAGTCGAATATGGATTTCTCGAATCGGTTACTACGATCTGAAACAAAAGTATATATCCGACTCTTATTAGAAATTTCGAATTTTCGCACACCCCTAAATTACCAGAATGTGTTCGCAGCTGCTTTGCTGGGATCGCCAGCTCACCCCCAGTAAGGCATTGGTTTTGGAGAGAGAGAAAAAAAGCACAAAGGAAAAAAGAGCGGTGACAACAAAGCGATAACAACAGGACGAAGCATAACGTGTCCCGTTGTTCTCGAAGCACTTCGTTGTCCCGCATTGCTTTTTTTTTTCTTCTGTTTCGTGGTTTTGTTTCGAGGTTAACACTTTCCGACTCGTACACATCTTTTTCGTTCCACAGAAGTCATTGACTCTTACGTCGCTTCGTGGAACGCGCACTCACGAGGGATGCCGTGCCGGGAAGCCTACCTGTAGAGTACGGGCTCGATGGTGGAGACGAGGATGTCCCACTTGCGCATTTCGCGTCGCAGGCCGTCGGCGAAGGAGACCACGGCGTGCTTGGACATGCAGTAGAAGGCCAGGCCCGGGTACGTCACGCGCCCTGGCGGAAGGACAGTGCAAAACAAAAGGGTGCGTTTGATACGCTTCTTTTAAAGCGAAGCCATATTTTCTTGCACCCTACCCCCCACCTCCACCACCACCACCACATTGCGCGGGTGGTTGTCTGACCTAGTGCACTGGGCCAATCCCGGAAACCGCGTAATTAAAGATGGCGACTTGGTGGGTCGATCCTCATACCAGTGCACAATGTGTTAGATCCTCTACAGGATCTAACTCCTCTAAAGCTCCTCTAAGCTCCTCTAAAGCATCAAAGCTTTAGAGGAGCTTTAGAGATGCTTGGAAGAAGTATTCAAGCTAGATGGATAGCACGGACGTCATCCTGGGCGCGATGTCGGATTGGATTGGATTGGAGAAACCTTATTTATGCCTGCAGTTGGGCGCTCGCGCGCCCCGACGAGGGCCTACGTCATCCTCGAAGTTGCCGTTACTCGGCGCGGGGTCTCCGCCCGCCGTTGCCGGCTCGCTGGGTCCGTGCCTTTCGAGTGCCTCGAGGACCTGCTGGACGGCCCAGAGCTGATCGTCTCGGTCGTAGCTCTTCGCGGCTGCCTCGAGCCGCGGTGGGAGTGTTCTTTATTTAGCGTCTTCTGGATATTTAATGCAGTCCCACAAGATGTGCGTGTAGTCTGCGGTCTCCCTCCGGCAGACTCTGCACATATCTGTCGGATATGTCTCGGGGTACATGCGAGAATTCGCGCGGTGAGGAGTTGCGTCCGTTGGCGTCATGTGCAAGCTATCTATTAGGCTGCGAAGGATTAGGATGTGAGGATCAGTAACAAAGTTGTCATAAACCAGTGGTAACTGCAGATTACATAGCCCCATTCAGCAACGCTGGGGATGGCTTGCAACAAACCATTTATTACCTTAGCCGACAAAGTGTAAGATCGAGTTGGGTTGCATATTAATACGCGGAAGACATTATTCAATGGTAGGGCAAGATCACGAGCATTTGCGACTGGCAGTCGACTGCTAGAATAGGTGGAAGAGTGCGTTTGTCTAGGCCAATTATCACGGGGTACCCTGATGACGACTTTCAGGAAACTTACAGAAGAAGAAAAATGGCTTGGAGCGCATACGGCAGGAATCGTATCGGCAGCAATTAGCACTATCCTTGAAAAGAAAAAGCGCACGATCATTGCATTCTGCCGGTACTAACACATGGGGCAAGAACTTGGAGGTTAACAAAAGAAGCTCGAGAAGAACTTAAGGACCGCACCACGAGCGATGGAACGAAACTCGTTAAGTGTAACGTCAAGAGAGAGGAAGACAGCGGTGTGATTGAGAGAGATAACGGGGGTAGGACCAATATTCAAGTTGACATGTATTAAGAGGACCAGAGAGAGAGAAACAAAAGAAAGGCAGGGAGACTAACCAGAATAGTTTGGTTTGCTACCCTGCCCGGGGGTGCACAGAGACCTGAAGAGTTAGCAAGGGAGAAGCATGCGCGAGCACGTCAAGATGGAAATCGGCGCACGAAATTGAATGGCGGCGCACGCCACTGTCACGGCACACGTCGCAGAGGAGCCCGTAAAAACTGAGTCGGCCAGGTCACGTGATGCGTATGGAGCAGGCAGGCAGGTATAACCGGGAGGGGGGGGGGCGAGATTTAGCACTCACCGGCTACGCTGGCCACGATGACGGCCCTGGATCCTGGCTGTCGGCGCAGGAACGGCAGCGCGGTTCGCACCGTGTTCACGACGCCGAACACGTTCACCTCGAACAGGTAGCGGGCCGCGTCCGAGCTGCCCCACTCCAGTTCGCCGGCGCTCATCATCCCCGCGTTGGCCACCACCGCCCACAGCCCTGCGAGCGTGCGATGCGTGAGCGTGACGAAGGAAGGAAAGGGGGAGGAAGGGATGCTAGGAGAATGCCAGCAAACTTTAGAGTAGGAAAAAATCGAGAGGCAGACATAGACAAAGAGACAGGAAGGTGGCTGGACTAACAACTGAACTTTATTCAAGAAAATGACGTCCCCCAAGTCCGTACTGAACATGCGCAGGCACAACAAAACAAAAAAACACGGTCAGCACCTTATCTATACACGTCTACAGTTATCAAGAAATAAAAGCTCTTTCTTGGTTAGGAACACAGATGGGGCGCTTACACACTTCTCGGGGCCAAGTTTATAGATGCGATAGGCTTCAATCAGTTCTCTTTCTTGCTGAGTCTTCGCCTTCGCCAAGATTGAAACGTCATTGAAGACTGGATCACGACCGCACTCCTTACAATTGGGTTGGGAGGAAGGGAGAGAGAGAGGGGGTTGACGCCACAAGAGTCGCCACCTCCTCGAGAGTCTTTATTTGAAGTAGTAGGGTAGCGCACATAAAACCACGGACACAAGGAAGACAGACTAGGACAAGCGCTTGTCCTAGTCTGTTTTCCTCGTGTCCGTGGTTTTATTCGCGCTAAACTACTACTTCAAATATGGACGACCAACTAGCCCAACAGTCAACTCTCCTCGAGAGTCAATGAGAGCTATAAATGATCGAGAAACGATGGTTACCACGATTTAAATTTTCTTCCTATGAACCCTATAGAAGTCCGAACACCACGTGCGGAACCCTGTGACTCAGCAGTAAAAACGGTGTCACAATTCTGTAAAGTGCGCCTATTGGGACATGTCGAGTGGACAAAAGTGATGTATATTATGCCGTTGTAGAATGTATTAATAATTTGTGAGTAGGACTCACAAAACTCCTGTATGCATTGCAACAATTCAATTGAATATTGTGGTTTTATGAGCTAAAACCACGATTTCATTATGAGGCACGCCGTAGTGCGGGACTCCAGATTAATTTTGACCACATTGCAACGATTCCACTTAATCTGTAAATGTATATCACATTTGTGCGCCAGAGATGCTGTAACATATGCGATCTACAGAACTTCGATATCCATCTTTAGTGCAGAGTTAAGGATGCGTAGTAGACTTCGTGCTTGTCTTTTTTTTCTATAGCTTAACAATTTTCAACATTTTCGTAAAAGATTTCGAGGCTCTAAGTCAATATCCTAATTCCTACAGTAGCTACAATTTAACTTTCCCTCTGAAATGCAACAAACATACAATTGAAGCAAGTCCTGCAGTTGTCTAACGGAAGCAGTTTTGCGGTTTGCACGCATTTGAACAGAGAAACCTGAGTTGGGCAAGTGAGGGTGGTGCGAACGCTTAGGCACGCGTCATGCGGCAACCGGGATCCTACTTTCGCGCGTCTTTCCGGACACGCCGCGCCATCTGGAGGCGCCGCCGAGAAGTCCGTGCGTGGCCTCCGAGACCAGAAGCGTGGAGCGCCGGTTCCTGCGAACGCCGAGAATTGCTGCCTCGCTTTGCCGCACACGCAGTGGCACATACTCAAGCTGCCCAAGTTGGCGAGAGGTTCATTGAAGAGCGGCACATAGCAAGTGTAATCGTGGCGCAGCTCACTAAAGCGCTGGCGTGAAAGGGCGTTCATTGAAAAGCTGCACATGTCCAGTACATTTGTGGCGCAGCTTGCTGAAGCGTCGGGTTACTGTCCTTGAGGAACTCTTGTGACGTGGGTTCGATTGCGTTTAGCATCGGATAAATTTTAAGCGCTCTTTTTCGTCATTGTAGAGCGGCGCATTTCCAATGGCCACATGCCTAGTTAATTACCCAAATCGGCGTTAAAGGCGTTCATTAAATAACGGCACACACCTACTGGTACATATCCAGTGACTCAAATTGACGTCAAAGAGGTTCACTGAAGACCATGCACAGACCGAGTGGCACACATACGCAGTGCTTCGTGTCGGCGTCAAAGAGTTTCATTGAACAGCGATGCCAATTCCAGTCTCGCACCTACACTGAGTCATGTTGGCGTGAAAGAGGTTCGATGATGAGCAACACATATATGTGCACATCGACATATATTCAGTGACCCAAGTTGGTCCGACGGTCGGCTTCAAACCTTGTTCGGTCAACACAGCAGTCCGATGCGCTACCCATTCGACCACAGACTATCCAGTGACCCAGATATGCCGGAAGATGGTTAGATACATACATAGCCCCTGGAAAGTACACTAAGTGCCATAAGAATGCTAACCATGCACGCACGCACATGCACACACACACACACGTGTGTGTGTGTCCTCGCAGTAATTATATGCGCCGCTTTATCTGTGTCCCACACTGAGACCCAGCGCCTCGAAAAGAACCTACGGGAGGAATTTCAGACAGTAACGAATGCAATACAAACTCAGATGCAGGCAATATTCACGGAAATTCAGAGAAATATTCAGAAGCAAAATGACGAACCTAAACGGCGCAAGCCAGCAGATGAAAGATGACGGCACGGCCTATATGCGTCCAATGGAACTGTCGAAGTTTTACGCAGAATGGATCCACACTAAGACAGCAAATAAAAAAATTCAAACCCCTTGTCGTGCTTCTACAGGAGACAAGGGGACAATGCACTATTCGAGGTTACCGAACCTTCCAGCAGGCTACGATACGACACCAGGGCAAAGGAAACCAACAAGCGCAAGGCCAAGCTGCTCTTTTAGTAAGACATGACTGCACCGCAACCCAACTGCAGATACCAGATTTGTGTAATGATTTTAGAGAAATTGTGGCAGTAAAACTATGTCCACGCGGCCACCGGCCAATGGTTGCAGTCTCCACGTACTACAGACCCCTAACGGGCAAGCACCGGAATGACTCCTACCAATGGCTCAGTAAGGTGCAGGCACAAGCCGGAGGCCTTCCCATTCTAGTGGGGGGAGATTTTAACGCCAAGCACCAAACATGGGGCTACACCAAAGCTGACCCGAGAGGACGCATACTGCACGATGCAATAGAAATGTCAACTCTGGACATATGCAACACACCAGAAACACCAACCCGCATAGGGCTACACGCGCGACAACAGGACACAACGCCCGATCTGACACTAGCCACTCCAGGGCTCATAAGGCAATGGAACGTAGAATCGACGACATGGGGAAGCGACCATTTACCAATAATTATCACGCTCAATCGCAAAAAGATCCGAGAGAGGAGAGAAACGGTGCTTTTTGACTGGAAAAAATTTAGAATGGCTACCGGGGACTCTTTTGTGGACTTTGAACAATTCAGCGCTATGATAGCGGAAGCACGGCCGGAGGCCAGGGAAACTATCCCATGCGATGACACTGCAACTCACATGGATATGCACCTTGCAAATCTATGGCGGAAGGTCAACCGCCTCACACAGCAATACCGGTATAAAGGAAAGCGTCACAAAGATCTAATGCGCCTTAAACATCAATACCGACTCATCAAGGAATACCAACAACAACTCGAAGCAGACACGTGGCACAATACGTGCGCGAAGCTTGGCCGGGAACCCGGCCTAAAAAAGCTATGGCAGATTTTAAGGAGCCTGCTTGGGAGCAAGAAAGGCGCGCCTCCTCTCGAGGAGCTCTTTTTGCGAGAAGAGCCTGCCGTGCTGGAGGACCGCGTCATCCACACTTTCTTTCCACATGCTGCCGAGGCGCCTCCTGCACCGCTGCCTTCTGCAACGATAGACAACGCGAAAGAGGAGCTAGACACGCCCTTTACGCTGGGTGAACTCGTAGCAGCCCTTGCACGAGGCAAAACGAAATCAGCTCCCGGGCACGATGGAGTGACTTGGCAAGAACTTCGAAACCTCAGCAATGAAGCTCAAGAACAGCTCTTAACAATTATCAATGAATCCTGGGAATCCGGACTAGTGTCAGATTCACTAAAGCTTTCTCTCATCTACCCCATACCGAAGCCGGGCAAAGACCACACGAACCCAGCTAACCTACGCCCCATAGCTCTAACGTCAACTGTCTGCAAATTGATAGAAAGAATGCTACACACAAGAATGCAGCACTACATCGAATATGTACAACCGGGTTTGCATCCTGCCCAGGCAGGTTTTCGGCCGAACATGGGCACGCATGACTGCCTCTGGTTGCTCCGCAGAGTGATCAACCGTAAGTCTCGCAAACAGATGCCCGACTATATTCTTGCCGTCGATATGCGTAAAGCATTCGATAACGTGAAACAAGAGGCTATCTTACAGGAACTGGCAAACAGGTACCCTAGCCAAAGAACATACAATTGGATACGTAGCTTCCTCCAAAGCAGACCAATTCAGCTCCATGGCAAGGCACCGGGATGGAGTCCGAAGACCTATTACTTGGATAGGGGAGTGCCCCAGGGCTCCATCCTCGGACCTATGCTATTCAATCTGGCCATGACACGTGTGGCTGAAAGTCTTGAGCGAGACACTTCAGCCCGTTTTACTATTTACGCCGACGATATAACAATATGGACGGAAGCGGCGGATTATTCCGACAAACAAAGCATGCAAACTGAGCTGCAAGCAGCGATCCTGAGCCTTAGCAACACTTTAGATAACCTCGGACTGCAACTCTCGCCAGAGAAGACAGAATTGATCAGCGTAGACGGAAAGAAAGCAACCAATGTAAACAAGCAGATCACTTTACACATCGGCCAAAGCGATATTACGTCGGCCAATGGACAAATTAGGATTCTTGGAGCACAGATTGCTAGCTGCAACAGCCCCCAGCTATGGATTTGCACACTAAAGCAAAAATGGAGACCGCTGTTGCACATGGTTAGACGAATATCGAGCAAGTATGGCGGAGCGCGTCAGAAAGCGTGCCAAACGCTTGCAAAAGCGGTCGCGGTTGGAAGGATTCTTTACGGGGCACCCTTCTACGAATTCTCTGAACGAGACCTCGGCGACATCGAAAAGTTACACAGGGCCACCCTCCGTACGATTACTGGGCTACCAAAGCACACGAGGAACGAGGACCTGCTCAAGCTCGTAGCGATTCCACCCATACGGGACATAATCAGTGAAGCACGAATTCGAATGCGATCCCGGTTGGAAAACACGACCCAAGGAAAACAGATCATGGCATGGGATAAACAAGTCCATGCGAAGCCAGAGCCCGCGGAAGCTACCATAACGCCACCATGGGAAACACCACTGGGCATACGGAGGCAACAACGCCCTATCGCCAGACGAAACGCGGAAGCTAGAAAAATATTTGAAAAGAGATTGGGATTAAGCACGCCGCAGCACACCACTGACATCTACACGGACGCTGCAATCACAAACGACATAGCAAGCATGGCCTGGGTTAGCACATCTGCACCCCAACACAATGGCTATCACACATGTCAGCTTCCTGGGGGTGCAACCTTGCACGCTGAGCTCTTAGCTATATGGGGAGCGGTCAACACCATTCCCATTGACATGGGAGACATTGCAGAGCAGAGTGTGCGAAAAAATTATCGGATCCTTACTGATTCGTACGAAGCAGTGGCCGAATTAACGGGGCCTTCGACAGATGATGCGGTGGCCAACGACACCAGAAAAAAGCTAAAGAGAATACAGGACATTGGGACAAATGTTGAAATCCTGTGGACACCGGGGCACACCGGCGCGGATGGGGGAAACGCAGCCGCTCACGCAGCTGCCGCGCAAGCGGGTGGGCTTGATTACTCGTACAGCTCCCCACACTCCATTTCCTCGCCAAACCCCGCGGACCAAAATCCATACCTAAAGATACTGGCTGCAGGCTCTCCTAGCAGAGCACTCATGCATTACATTCGTACTAAAATAAAAGCAGACAGTAAACGGAGACTATTAGAAGCTACATGTGTTTGACGACAAGGGCGGGCTTACCCGCACGGAAGAGGTTTTCTTGAATAAGGTTATGGCCAACGCTGCATACACACCACACATACTTGAGAAATGGCACCAACCCAGACAAGCCACGATTGCGAAGACTTACACCCGATGTACACATTGCCAGGAGTCATGCAGAGCAGACTTGCAACACCTCATTTGGAGCTGTGCAGCTTTTTCACAAGGGAGATGCAACATTCAGCATCTACTACACGGAGACATTAGAACACTAGGAATTGCAATACAAACTAACCGTGAAACACAGAAAGCCATTGCGACATATGGCAGACAAAGTGGCCTGTTTCGAGTAGTGTAGAAGGGGTCGATCAGCCCATGTGAGAGCGGCGGAACTGAACATGCGCCTGAGCCTGCATAAAGCGGAAGATCCCAGACTGAGATGAAGAAGTGTTTCAGCCAACAGTCTGGGTACCCATATTCCCTTCCCTCCTAATCCCCATCAGCGGCCTAGAGCCGTCCCCTTCCTTAAAATAAAGGCTTTATTCATTCATTCATCTGTGTCCCTTGCAAGCGCAGACGGACATAGATAGATAGATAGATAGATAGATAGATAGATAGATAGATAGATAGATAGATAGATAGATAGATAGATAGATAGATAGATAGATAGATAGATAGATAGATAGATAGATAGATAGATAGATAGATAGATAGATAGATAGATAGATAGATAGATAGATAGATAGATAGATAGATAGATAGATAGATAGATAGATAGATAGATAGATAGATAGATAGATAGATAGATAGATCTTTGCAGTACTGATACTCCAAGCGGTGACAATGAGGGCCACGCCTTTCCCTTCGCGCTAGCCTAACACTCACCCCTGGGTCCGAGCTCGGCGGTCAGGGTCTTGGAGGCGCGCCGGAAGTGCTCCTCGCGCGTCACGTCCAGGTGTAGGACGCGCAGTGAGGCCGAGCAGAAGTCTCTGAGCATGGTGGCGCCCTCTGAGGACGGGTTGAGGCAGCCCGCGAGCACCTGGAACCCCGCGGCGTCCAGCCGCTTGGCCAGCTCGTGGCCAAAACCCGTGTCGCAACCTGCGAGCGGAGAAGGCACGCAGAGCAGTTACAAATCTGGAGCTATGCCACTCTACGTCAGGAACCGCTTAAATGCAAAATGCATAGCGGCTGAAGGGAAAAAGACACAACTAAGTATGTGTGGGACTTTGAAGCTTGTTCCCTTCTGGATGCCTCGAGAAGGGAAATGCCTCGAGCGGCCAGTCGCACGGCAATTTTGCGTGCATTTGCGGTCTTCTTTCACGCTCGGAAAAACACTTTTATGTAGCACGTATTGAGCAACAGGAAGCTGTATTGGGAGTTTTTCATGTCGCTCTACGATTTTCTCACTGACACTTTTGATCAAATTATAATATTTGAGAAGTGGGTTAAGTAATTAAGACTAATTATGCAATCAGGTGGAATGCAAACAAAATAATGTCTCCAAGCGACGGCAAACAACGTTACCTTGGTTCTGTCCAGCTACGTGGCATTTCCACATTTTTAAATCTTGGTGCGTGATAGTTGGAACACCCTTTATATTAGCGGGAAAGACGTTTGCAGAGGATCACGTAGAGGAACCCTTAAAATATCGCTCAAAACAGCGATAGCTGGAACGACAGCGGTACGAGGAGAACTACTACGAACGCCGACGACGATATGACGACGATATTGACGGCGCACAGACTCATATGGAGCCTATAGCAGATACAGCTGGAAAAATTCGTAGAGGGACACTTAACGGGAAACTTGCAGTACCACTCTAAACAGCGATAGCTAAAACGACAACCACACCAAATATGATATTGACGACACACAGACTCAGTATGGAGGCTATAGCAGATACAGCTGAAAAAATTCGGAGGGGCAGTTAACGGAAAACTTGCAGTACCACTCTAAACAGCGATAGCTGAAACGACAACCACACGAAAGACGATATTGACGGTACACAGACTCATATGGAGCCTATAGCAGAAAGAGCTGGAAACATTTGTAGAGGGACACTTAACGGAAAACTTGCAGTACAACTGTAAACGGCGATAGCTGAAACGACAACCACACCAAAGGTGATATTGACGACACACAGACTCAGTATGGAGCCTATAGCAGAAACAGCTGGAAAAATTCGTAGAGGGACACTTAACGGAAAACTTGCAGTACCACATAAACAGCGATAGCTGAAACGACAACCACACGAAAGACGATATTGATGGTACACAGACTCATATGGAGCCTATAGCAGAAAGAGCTGGAAACATTTGTAGAGGGACACTTAACGGGAAAGTTGCAGTACCACTCCAAACAGCGATAGCTGAAACGACAACCACACGAAAGACGATATTGACGGCACACAGACTCAGTATGGAGCCTATAGCAGATACAGTTTGAAAAAATTGTAGAGAGACACACAACGGAAAACGTGCAGTACCACTCTAAACGGCGATAGCTGAAACGACAGCGACAAGAAAGGTGATATTGACAGCACAAAAACGGAGTTTGGAGCCGATATAATACACAGCTGGCAAAATTTGTAAAGGGACCCTAAAGGAAACGCTTAACTACAAGTCGAAGCTGCGATAGCTGACTCGACGGTGGGATTACTGCGGCACAACGATGTAAGTTTCGAGCTCGGTATCGTACAAGGAAAAAAAAAGGGAAAATTGAATGAGAGCGAAATGGGGCGCTCGCACGTAAATGACCGACCGTGGAATGCTTTGCGTCGGCTCACTCGCAAGCGTTTTCTCCCCCCTAGATGGATTCACGCATGCCTGCGACTCGAAGAAAAAAAAGAAGAAAAACAAATACTAATACGTAAAAACGACACGGAAGCCATGCTTTGTTGAAGGAGCGTCGTGCAGGCTTCCCCGCAGCACAGCCGACCTCGATGAGCTGTCGTCGCAAGTGGCAACGACCGGGGCGCGCACAGCGTCACGCGAAAGCACTTTGTTCGAGAGTGAGGGTGCTGCCTTGAGGAGAAGCCGAAGCTGCAGGCGCCGTGGTTTTTGCGGTTTCTCCCGCGTCGTTGCCCCACGGGCTGTTTTAGGTACAGGCAGACGTTATGAGGTTATGAGTTATTGTGTGCAAGATTTGGACGAGGAGCTGTGGGCAACAGTTAGGAAAGTTCATTTCTGTCAGACAAGTGTTTGCAGACTTCTCCGAACGCCACGTTTGTAGACGTTCTGCGGGCACTAGCCAACAAGAAGCATGAAGCCAGTTGCCCACATTCAGTCAGTCAGTCGGTAGGGCGACCGCGGTTGATTGGACATATATCGCAAGTAGCTATCGGACAGTGGACTTCCGATAGCCATTGGGCTCAGCAAAATATTTAATTTTCTTGCGGTGGTTTTACGCGTGCGCCAGTGTTAATTGCACTATCTCTTCCCTCCCCTGTGCCAGTTTTATTTTTCCCCCGACATTTTATTTTCCTTCTGACATTGTCCCAAAACCGCAGCTGCTAATAATATAACCTATTGTGTCGCGCGTTATATCTTATCGACTTCCGGTTTTGTTGTTATCTATCGTGGTGATTACCTCGACGGAATGAGCAGTGCAGTGACTCAACCGCAGAATGTCTTTTATCATCCGGACTCGCTTTTGTCTCTTTATCGCTTCATAGTGTCAAGATCGTGGTGCTTGACGCGTATGCGCATATGACCAAGCCTGTTTGTTTTGCAGTAGGCCTTAGTGACCATGGTACCAAAGCTCAGCGCCATTGACGCCGTAACCTAGGCCCAGCCTTGAAGTTCGATGCGTCGCTTTGAAGCTCGCGATTATTGGCGCGTTTGTCCGGTGCCTCTTATTACCAAATGCCGTAGGCGACAAACTATCTCAACGGCTAAGCTGTGTGTATGTACATATGCGGGATTTCCACATCGGTTACATAAGCTGGTGGACCTCGAGAAGTGCATCCTCAAGAAACGTCGTATTGTAGTGCGGCGTTATACGGATGTGTAAAGATAGCGTCTCATGCTTCTGTAAAAAAAAAAAGAAAAAAAAAAGATACGACGTCTTAAGTAATAGCTGCGTTTACTATAGAGAAGTGGTTCTTGTGGGGAAGGTGAAAAGGCTAGCGCTATCTTCTGCAACGCATGCGGGAGCACGGCTCAGCGCCAGCAGGGTGGAGGGGATGGGGTTAAAGGAGAGAGAGATGGTAGGAGGGAGAAAGGTAGAGGGTCGTAGAGATGGAAAGGAAGTTTCCTATACATTTGCCGTAAAGTTATCTCTCTCAAATGCAACGAAATTTCGCGCAAATCGTTCTACTGATTGTCTCGCGAGAGAATTTCTGCTTTTCACGCCTATCTGAACGGGGGGGGGGGGGGTGGCACCGAGCTTGAACCTTCCCGGTAACAGAACAGGAATTCACGTTTACCACGAGCACCGTGTCCCGCAAACTTTTTTAGTTCACTGCGCATGGCGAGAAACCACAATGGACGAAAAAAGAAAGCGAAAGTAAAATATGCGTGACACAAGCCGAGGGGCGCTAAACACGGGACGACAGGTTCTTCCGCATCGGTCGTGGGTAAAACCTCGCCTTCTCGGTGGCCAACGAGTGGCGCGCAGGATCAGAACCGACGGATTTTACCTCGTAGAAACGAAGAAAGAAAAGAAAAGAAAGAAATAAAAAGGAAGAAGAGAAACTCGAGATGCATTAAACTAAAAGCGCTCTCTAGGTCAATCGGCCACTGTTCGTTTGTTTACTTCTACTTTTTGTTCCCCCCTTTTCAGCTCCGCCATAGTTGCACCGGGAAGGGAAAGGCCCGGCGAAATCCTTTATTCGCGTGACTGACCCTTCCGTCAAAGGCTTGCGGCCTGTCTAACTGTGGGCGGCATCGTGTCGGGATGGACATGGCGCATTCGCTTGAGTGACGCGTCTGAGTTTACGCGAGGTGCGATGGTGGGAAGTGACGTTAAGTGCATACAGAAAAAAAAGACGAGTAATAGCTTCTGACTAGGTGTTGCGTCTAAAAGCCTCGGTCGTCCAATGTTGTTTTCCGGCAGGTAAATAAAAAAATATAGTAAAGAAAGGGAGAGGGGGGGAGAAGGTCAAGAATGCAAGCAGAAAGGAATGTAAGAAAAACAAGAGAAGTGAAAAAGAAAGAAATGAGAGAACCGTTTAAGAAATAAAGGGGGAAAAACTGTTAAATGTTTCGTTTGGTCTTTCGACAGAATTAAATCTGGGAAGACGTAAAAACATAAAGGAAGAAAGAAAAAAAAGATGCAACTAACTCAAGAAAGAATTAAACGAGGAAAGAAAGAAAGATTTAAAGAAAGGAGAACGATCGAAATGGGAACAAAAGTGCGAGAAGGGCTGGAATATTCGACAAGAAAGTATTGAATTAAATAAGATTGAAAGAAAGAGAGAGAGAAAGAGAGAGAAATAAGGCAAGCACGCGACGGCGCCAATAAACGAATTAAGAATAGAGCGCTTTATAACCTTGGCTGTCGTCCGTCGGAGAAACAATGTGTTGACGGCGTGCTAGCTTTTTTTCTTTTCTTTAGTCAGGAATAGTTGATGCCGGAGGCGCAGGGAACCGGTCTTCCGGGCGAACGGAATACACGCTCGAGAAGGAAGTGCGTCGTTGCAAAGACGCCGGTCTCGCTCGAAGAATAACGATGCGGTTGAAAGGGATCACGGCAAGGGAGGATCGAAAGACAAAATACGATAAACAATAAATGAACGACGCGCTGAAGTCGGAGCTATTTATTCTCCGCCACCGCGGTGAGCTGTTATTGTGCGTCTCGTCAAAAAAGTGACGGAGCGCGGAGATTTTGAACGTGGTTGTTTCGTAAACGGAAGATCCTTACGCGAGTGTCAGCTCTGCCACTCTGTAGCTAGCCTCACTCGGTTATATTGGGCGTATAAAAAACAAACAAAAAAGAAACAAAAGGCGACCTATGCCGAAGCGGTGATATATAAATTTAGAGGAATGCACAGGAATCTCCGTATATACTTTACAGCGAGCGGGGTGGGAAAAATAATCCGGCAGATCGTAGCCTTGCCCATTAAAACCACGTAATTTATTTTAATTAATTTTTTACGGCGTTTGTGATGGCACAGCTGCTTCTATTGGGACGTATACACGCAGTCAACCGGTGTCGATCTGCCCGTAAGCCAATGACCCGATCAATAAATTTAGGGATATCTGCTGTGTTGACCAAACTTTCAACCTCTGTGGGAAAGTCTTCATAAAGGATTTGTACTACTGTTCGCACCAGCTCAAATTATATATAAGTATATGTATGTATATATATCGTCTGGCCTCGAAGAGGCCAGACGTGTGTGGAGTGAACTCTTGAACAACGTTTTGCAATGTATGTGGTGAACGTGGTTGAACACGTGGATACGGGAACTCAAAGAGGCGCGACGTAACGCATTTCTCGCGCATTTACCGCTCATTCCCGAGCGAATTTGTTTTTCTCTCAGTGATGTGAAAGAGCGTTATCTTGCATCTGTGGTCGCGCGGACGCTCTGTGTCGGGGTAATATGAACACAACGAGTGTTACACAACACCTCCCCCTCCCCCCCACTTCTATTAAGAAAACCCATATGCCACGTAACTCCAATATCCAATAATCCGATGTGAAACATATAGGATTTCATATAAAAGCCCGTTTGTTTTTCGTATTTAATAAGATGTTATTTAATATAGTAGGTATGCGGAATACGGAGTTTTTTCAATAAATGTCGAATACTCGCTGCAAGGCAAATTTAGCCAATTCACTGGCTCAGCAGCATAAGTGAACGACAGCTCAGAAAAATAAAAAGCAAAAAAAGGAAAAACAATACCGACCTAATAGCAACATGAAAGAACGCCGGAATGTTCTGCATAAAAAAAATATGAGATGCCACGATACCTTCTAATCAAGGGATATTGCAAGACTCGTTTTGTATCTGTGCTTTCTTTTTCATTACAACTAATATTGCTCTTACAGCAAGCTTCACCTGCTATCGGAATACACGCATTTTTGCATACAGCCTCGCGTTCATCAGCAGCCCTGACATTTCTCGTTCTCGGAACGAGTGCATGGCTTGGCGCATGACGGGACACATCGTGACGTTCGTCAATTTGAATAATTTCCTGTCTTACGGTGCTACAAATCGTTACGCCTTAACGAGTGCTTCGAGTAAAGCTTCGCGCTTTTCTCGTGCTCTGCTTTTGAGCCTAACTCTATATTATTATTATCATCATCAGCCTAGTCACGCCCACTGCAGGGCAAAGGCCTCTCCCATACTTCTCCAACTACTCCGGTCATGTACTAATTGTGGCCATGTCGTCCCTGCAAACGACTTAATGTCACCCGCCCACCTAACTTTCTGCCGTCCCCTGCTACGCTCCCTTTCCTTTGGAATCCAGTCCGTAACCCTTAATGACCATCGGTTATCTTCCCTCCTCATTACGTGTCCGGCCCATGCCCATTTCTTTTTCTTGATTTCAACTAAGATGTCATTTACCCGCGTTTGTTCCCTCAACCAATCTGCTCTCTTCTTATCCGTTAACGTTACACCCATCATTCTTCTTTCCATAGCTCGTCGCGTCGTCCTCAATTTCAGCAGAACCCTTTTCGTAAGCCTCCAGATTTCTGCCCCATACGTGAGTACTTGTAACACACAGTTGTTATACACTTTTCTCTTGAGGGATAGTGGCAACCTGCTGTTCATGATATGAGAATGCCTGCCAAACGCCCCCCAGCCCATTCTTATTCTTCTGCTTATTTCAGTCTATGTTATAGCCTCTGCCTAACCTAAGCTTACTAGACGTAACAACGCGGACAGTTACCGCTTTTCTCGCGCTCTCCTTTCAAGCCTAACTCTTCACTATAGCCTCTGGCTAACCTAAGCTTACCAGACGAAACAACGTGCGGACGGATTTCCCGCATACGTTTTACGAGACGAAGGTATCTTGCTTCTGTTTCTCACATTTGGGAAATCCCGGTAGCGTGGTTTGAGGCCCTTATCGCCATGGGTGTAGCGGTTTGCACGCAAAGAGGGAGTCGGTACATAGGAAGGCTTGTGGCTGGAAAGCCTGGGATTCTGCGCTCGGTCGAGCCGCATTAGCAATGCGTAACGCGTAGTAATAACGCCGAGATGATGGATCCCGTGAAGTTGCGCTATCGGCAAAGTCTCGCGACGGCAACGTCAGGGTCACTTCTTTCTTTCAAGGACACCGCGTCATCACTACAACGGAATTGTGGTTAAGGTTGAAACTAACAATAAAGTGTGACGGACTGTCTTAATTCTTTTGTTTTCCGGAACAAAGCGTTTGCCATCGCGTAATGACGTCTAATCGGTAGCCAGATAGCGAGTTGTTTTTCTCTGGTTGGACAATAATTATGCCCTGTGGTGGGCATTCGTCGCAGAGGTGGGGCCTTTCGAGTAAACTATCTTGCGGCAGTCAGATTTTGATGGGGGGTTAGGCGTAAAAGCAATAAGAAAAAAGAAAGCAAAGTTCGGGTACCGAGCTTTTGATGCATGAAAAGCTGTACTGCCGGTGGTCAGAATACGGAGACCAGCACTATGTGGCATCTTTCGTAGCCCTTGTTGCACTTATAACGTCAATCAATCAATCAATCAATCAATCAATCAATCAATCAATCAATCAATCAATCAATCAACGAAACGAACGTTAAACATATAAATATAATGTATAATTAAAGGTATTTGTAAAAGGGATTAAGACTAGCATATAATTAGCACATGTGTGCAATTGTGTACTGTATTTTAGCTGTCTAAACTTCGTTTCTTCGAGAGTATGAATTTATGCGCTAATAAAGTTTGTTACCAGAGGCTTGCTCATTTTGCAGGGTGGCACCACGTGAGCGCGATTTTTTAACTGTTTCGTTCAGAACACGGCTAAATAAAGCAGGAGGTGATTTCGTATTACACACTTTTCGTTTGTGTGATATATATGTTCACGTCGTTGCATATTTAACAGGGACAAGCGGGCTAGTTGGTGGTCGTTATTGGAATGCATCATGTAACCGCACAAAAACAAGGGACAAAAAAGGAACACACAGGTGTTGAAGTTCCGCGCCTGTCGTGTGTGTTCCTTCTTTGTCCCTTGTTTTTGTGCGGTTACATGATGCATTCCAATCACGTCGTTGCTCAGGCCAAGTGTCGATTTATACACTCGGGGCAGTTTATTTTCCGAGTCTGGCGCAGTAGGCTATCAAGCCGGCTTAATTTTGGCTAATTGTAGCCCCTTAACGAACATCTGTCGTAATGCACGAATGACTGCGCATTAATTCCGTTGACCCTATCGGTGTGCGGTCGCCGCAGCCAGGAGTCGAACGCAAAACTTGGGGTGGTCTATAGACTGTCAACGGACTTCTTTCAGACTGCTTAAATTAGCCTTTTCGTGGTATTTTGAGGACTTGTTCGTTTGGATGTAAAAGTCATACTCTCCGTCGACAAAAGTCACTAGCAAAGGTCGAGTTTCGTCGGTCTCTTGTATAGTCTAGATACTACCGAGCATGTTATTCGAACAATGCTTATAGGCGCATTAGTTGGAAATCGTGGAAATCGGTAACTTACAGAACCCTTTATGGTCAATGTGGTGCCCGTTTGTTCACATTTTGTTGGCTTCAGTACACTTCTTGTTGAGGTACAACTGGATGTCATGCATGATTTTTGCTTCGGGCAGGTTCACATGCTATTGTTTATTGAAAATCAGTACACCACAATCAAAACTTGTATATCTTTTGCTTATAAAAATTTCTATAAAATTTTCTTCACTGTCTCAGCTAATTTGTGTGTGGGTAGTGCATAGCAACAGAACGCCACGAGACCAAGGACATCCGAGCGGGTTGTTTAAAGAAAGTCTAGAAGAGTTACTCGACAATAAAGTCGAAGTCAATACGTCTACATGCTGTTTTTCGTAGCCAAACAGTATACTTTTTCGAAAAACGTCTGCACTCTATTTTGTGAGTGCCCAAATATATTATTCTGTGGCTGCGCGCTGCACAGTGGAACTCTATGGTCATTAAATCATACGCGGCAAAAGCTTCGATCTTGACTCATCGAAGTGCACGAGATCGAACAAAGTCGAAGTCAACATGTCTACAGGCTGTTTTTTGAAGTCAAACAATAGACTTCGTCGAAAAACGTCTACAGATTCTCTTAATAGTGCCCAAATATTTTTTTTCTGTGACTGCGGGCTGCACAATGGAACCTCATGGTCATTGAACCATATGCAGCAAAAGCTCCGATCTTCTCATCGAAGTGCACGAGATCGAACAAAGTCGAACAATGAAGTCGAAGTCAATACGTCTACAGGTTGTTTTTCGTAGACAAACGCTAGACTTCCTCGAAAAACGTCTACAGACCCTCTTATGAGTCGAAATATTTTTTTTTGTTGTGGCTGCGTGCTGCGCAGTGAAACTGCATGAGCATTGAACCATGTGCAGCGCAAGCTTCGATGTTGACGCATCGAAGTGCAACCGCAATCTGCCGTCTCCTTTTTGTTCCTCAAAAAAAAAAAAAAGCGACGTGATCAAGTTGCACGCCTCGCAACATGTCCTGCGCATACATGACACCTTGAAGCATCCTGTTTGGAATTCCGTTCCGGCCCCTTTTTCCTCGCCCATCCGTCGCCGGCCCGCAGATATTAGCGCCGGAAGCGTCGGCACGCTTCTGCCGCGAAGCATCCGCTAACCTTGTCTCTTTGTCTCTTTGCTTATTATTCCTCCTCTTCAACGTGGCGCATCTTGCGGTGTGCAGTGGAACGAAGGAAGGCTCGCGTCGCGTTGTCTGCATATTCTTAAAAGTTAGTTCTTCCTCGTTTTCTCGTCGCTCTCACCTTCGCTCCTGTTTTGATACAAGCTCCGAGAACTGCGCCTCAACGTTCCATATAGTTTCCGCCTTACTCCGCGCAGGGTCGAATCTCGATCGACTCAGAAAGTCCTTCGACATTTCGCGGACCGACAGCGGAATACCGCGGGATGTCCGAGATAGGCAACGCGGGCCAAACAACGATACTTTTTTTTTTTGCCGAGAAAAGCGTTTCAGTTTCCGTGGGGCGCTGGCCGATTCTAAGCCTTTCTTGCGATAAGAGCCCCAACGGAGCGACACTCTCCGCGAAGTTTATCTGGGTGTTCGGAATTCGCGAAAGATGTATAAGCAACGGAAAATAAAGCAGTTCAGTTCAGTGTACGGGGTTTAATGTCCCAAATAAAACACCAGTGCTACGAGGCATTGATTTCCACCACATTCGTTCATTTGTTTTTGTTTTTAACCAAAACCCAATGCTCAGTTTTAGAAGTCACGAAATAGAGAAACAGTCGAACAGTGACACTTGGAACTAAAGGCAGCGCGAGAAAGAAGACACATACTTTATTTTCTTTGTTGATTCGGTTGGGTTGCCTTGGGGCGTACCTTCACGAGGGAGGTGTGTGGGGCCAAGCGCGTGAAAAAGAGCAAAGAAACGTCTCTCAGCGTTTTCTTCACCGTCAACACGCACAAGGTCGACACCCCCCGCGGTGCTATATTTAGTGGAGTGGTCACCTGGTAGTTCCAGATTAGCAAGTTATTTTTTTTTTGCCACTTGAAATATTTAAAAAACCCCTTTCGAGTGAAGAACTACGATGAAGTGATTAGTTTCTTGCTAATTACTAATAGAGTGTATACGGCTTGGGTTTTCTGTTGACGTTTAGGGTTTTTTCTATTGGATCCCGGACGACGAACTGTTCAAGACGGTCAGAGCAGGCATCGAAAAGGACGGCAACATTGCCTTTGTTCACAAAGCGTCGATCACTGTCGATAGTTTTATGACTTTAATAAAATTTTATCTCGAATCCGCGTTCATCTCATTTGAGAACGACATGTTTCTGCAAAGAAAAGGGCGTTTGTATTAGTACTACGGTAGCTCCTGTTCTCTGCGACATTTTCTTAGCCTTTAATTTAGGGGTGTGCGAATAGTGATTTTTGAGACCGAATCGAATACGAATCGAATAGTGCCAGAAGCGAGTCAAATCGGATCGAATATTGAATAGTTTTCACACAGTTTTCGAATAACGAATAGCCGTTTCAAAATTGATATAAAACGATGTTCACATCCCAGTATTCCTAAAGTTAGTAGTGTTTCTGTCATTACACTGCACGCTAGGAAGCGTTGTTAATTAAAATCACTAATGGACCATTAGGAGCAAGCAAGTAGTTTATTCGCAGGCACAGTGCTCTTCAGAGAGTGCGAATAATCGCCGTGCAGCCTGTAAAGTATTGCTACCTGAGTGACGTAGCCAGCTGCACTACGAAAGGCCTCGTATTTTATGTTTATATATACTATGCCCACGGGGGTGCAAAAATTTACGTTGCTTTTGCTCCAATTCTACGTTTATTTCGGCGCAGTTGACATTTTGAAATATTCGAGAAGTCTTCAAAAAATATTCGCATTTTCGAATAGTGACTTTTCTATTCGATGACGAAATCGAAGCGGGCACTATTCGATTCGTCATTCGAAAGTTTCGAATGCTGATTCGCACATCCCTATGGTCTTTACTGACAGTGAACTTGATCAGGGATTCGACGGGACTGTGGTTCTTAAGGTTTCTAGATACGTTGATAGTTTTTTAAACTATTCTACAACCCACACTAATACGATGCGCGAGAATACGGTAGACGATGCATTTCAAAAATGTTTTTAACGGGCACGACACCTTCAGACAATAAGCCGTGATTCGTGAAACTACGCTCTCCCTATACCTACTGCCCTCCCTTGTGAAGGCGTTTTCTACCTCTTTGTTTTTCTTTATTGTGTTACCTTCACTTCCAAGTCTGTCTAACACACTAGGCCATGAAAAAGGTGTTACTCGAGTTGAACAGTGACTTAGATAACTGTCATTTTATTTATGAGGTTTAACGTCCCAGTTCAACACAATGTAACTGTTAGAGATGCAGTAGTAAGTTTGTCTGGATTAATTTTGACGAAATTAGAAAAGATATAAAAAAACATGTGTAAACCTTGCATAATGCTGTATGATCTTGTATATCACATTGTGCGTTATTATTATGTTATTATAGATGTGTGACGTTCATTGCAATATTCTAACTTTTTACTTGACTATGCATTCATTCATATATATAGTTATTTTTGACAGTTGCAGAAGCTTACACGTTTGACAATTTTCACTCCACTACGTTCAAGCATGCAATTATAAAACTTGCACGATTTGGCTGTTTAGCTCCTGGCCTTATAGGTGCACGTTGAGATTGCTTGAAAAGAAGCTGGGTAATAATGCAGTCATTTAGCCACTCATGCAGCCACTTCCAACTCAAGGATTATTCGCGACGAACTGCGTAATATACAGGGTGATAATTTGCAAGCTTTCCGAATTTTTTTAAAAATCACCTGTCGCATGCAACGTAGTTGTAGTCGTTGAGCTGGTTTATTCACACAGGCAGCTTTTACTTTCACAAAAAATCGAAACACGTGCATATTCGTCTAATTAAAAAAGTAATTAACTTCTGAAATAATAACCTTACGGCACATGTTGCAATTTACGGATTGTAGCAGGTGAGCTTGCAAGGCGTATTCAGTTAGAATGAATTTCCAGAATGACAGCAACCTGAGAGATATGTGCCTTTAAAATTGCCGCTAAAATATGCTGTTGTTCCACTTGAATTTTTAACAGAAAACGCGCTTTTATGCATTGAAGCACTAAGGTAACTGGAACGCCCAGGCATTTCGTTCCACACTTTGAGAAATAATATCTCGAAACTGATGTCATCTTGGAGATTGATTTCAAGTGGATACGCATACTCACTGGCTACGATTCGTAAATGGCAATATGTGACGTGAAGTAATTAATTACGAGTTTAATTAGTTCATTTTCTTTAATTATATGAATATGCGTGTCGAGTTCTCGTGCTAATGATGTGCGCCTCGCCGAATGATACAGCTTACGGCCAAGAATTACGTTATCAGCCGCAGGCAATTTTTAAACTAAATTCCGGTAAACTCTAAAAAATTTATTACCCCTCTTATAACAACACGTGGGTAAACAAAGTGATAACTTAGCCACTCGAAAACGAAAGTTCTTTATAACGCATCGCAATTGAAGGAAAACTGATAAATGCATCTTTTTTTTTTGTAAGGTATATGTGCCGTGCTTCGATTATCGCCCTGGTTGCCTGGCAACGATGCCCGTCGACAACGTGAGTCTGGCTGAACTCAGGCGCACAGCCGCGCATACTTCGCAATGTGAGGCAATTTGCGGCTGGCACTTTTGGTGTCAAAATAGTCATAGTCACTTAACTGCATTTCAGAATCTATAGCGCTAGTTTCTAAATACGTTTCCGCGAAGAGTGTCATAAAATAATTGGTAGATGTTCCAGTTAACTTCCTCCCTCAGTACAAGACGAAATCGATCCGGCACTTAATAACTGAAGCAGAGATTAGACGTTTTGTAGAACATTTGTAGGGCGCATGTATCTCGACAGTGCCAGCCTCAGAATTACTGCAGACGTGAATTAAGACGTGAATACAGACGTGAATTAAGCACTTCCCGGGTTCGATTCTCGTAATGTCAGTCTGTGGCGTAAGGTTAATAAATGAGCAAGTCCAGCGCTCAGTTGTGTTAATTACCTGTCCGCGAGCAATACAGTTTCTCGTTAAAGTAATATTCGCTTATTCGGATTTTTTTCTACTTGCTGAAGAGGCCAAGTGGTGCTATACGCCAAAAATGTCTTTATTTTATCCGTTCGAAATCAAACAATAAAGGCCGTGCGAGCTCGCAAACGTCTACAAGACGTTTATTTGCAGAGATATTGACCTGCATAAGTCAGTTTTTGTTAAATGGCACATTGTAGCTAACATGAAGAACACTTCGTAAAGTCTGGGCCACGCAGAATACACAACCTGTAGCGTTCATGAAAAATCATGGCATGCGCGCAGTGGCTAAATATAGCGGCAGCAGTATTTGGAAAGGGCCGGCATGATACAGATCTCCCGCCATTTCGAATTACGTCAGCGGCTCGTAGACACTTATTGCAACACTATATGGTGGGTTATCCGCTCCATGTGCGGCAGCAGGATTGCTTGCAAGAGCTCTGTATCTCATCTCCATGGTAATGAGTTAATTATCGTAATTGCTCTCGTAACGGTGCAAAGTATCGCCTACGGTCATCTTGCGAAACCGGGGTTTTATCAGCGGACTTGTCGGCGTTGCTACAAGCCGAGGCGATTAATTTCGCGTACTACAAATAACATGTACGAAAAGAACTTACAAAAAAATACCAAGAAGAAAAAAGGATCTAAGTATGTATCCCCGATGGAATTAATGAAATGCCAGTGTTTCATTGCCCGAACTACGCAGAAAGAACTTACGACCGGGGTTTCGTTTTTCAGCTTCTTAGTAACGACTGTCCACTTGACCGCTTTCACTGTACAAGACCACTATTAGCGAGACGCGCGAGACATTATAATTAAATTACCTTTACCAATTACTCCGCTCGAACTGATGCACATAATTACTCGTTTTTTTTTCTCCCACGCGAACCGTTGCTGAGTGGTACAGATGAAAAGTTCGAGTACAGTGTGCTACACAGTGAGAGATAATTCACTAGAAGTCTTCATAATTTGTTGTTGTCTTTGTCTTCTCGTGCTCGTGCGTTAGTATGAATTTACACCGTCTCGGCAGAGACCACGAGTTTGTGGTACGTATTGAATGAATAAGAAAAAAATTCTCGTGTTTAGCGTGCCAAAACCACAATCTCATTTTGAGGAACGTAGTTTTGATCGCCTGTACACTCTAAAAACTAAGAGAGTGCCGGGCACTCCCTTTGAGGGAGTAGCGGCTTGTCCCATATTTCACTCTCTTTTCGAGAGTAGATCGACCCTCTTTGAGAGAGAGTAGGTCAACTCCTGTTGACAGAGTTTTGTTACTCCGCCGCAAGGGATTGCTAGTACTCTTCTGCAGAGTGATAATACTCTTCCCACAGGGAGTGCTAGTACTCTTCCGCAGAGTGGTAATACTCTCACCGTAGGGGTAATGGCACTCCACCAGACCGAGTACTTCTACTCCCCCAAACAGAGTGCAACTACTCTTCCCAATACCCTCTTAGCGAAGTCCTGGCCACGCATGCAGGCAGGAAATCAGATCAAATTAGGGTCGCTGATACACCGTTCTCTAGGCGGCTCCTCAGACTCAGTGGCCCGATTCCAAGCGGCCTTCAGAATAGGCGTGAGCAATGTTATGCAGGATTTTAAAGTCATTTTTCCTGGCTATTTGCTGCCTACCATGAGTCGTGACGGCTCGTAATCGGCCTATGCGTATGTGTCCCGAACGCCACTGCGGAGAAAAAAAAGTTAATTCACATTTAATCCGCAAATATCTTCGCATATTTCACAATCAGGAGACACATAGTCTAATTAGAACACAATAGTCGAGGGAATCACACACTTATGGAGAACCACATTGCTCTATACATCACGTGGATTCGAACCCGCGTACACTCGCATCTATACAATTCAAAGCACACATCCTAACCATTACACCACAAAGCCACCACGCTCAGTCGTGTTGTTTTAGAGCTTATATATATAACAAATGTATTTGAGGAATCGGCTGCGGTGGTTGGAGTTTCTCTGCAGTGTGCTGTGCTGTTGTGTACTGGAATACGTTTGCGTTTGCATCATTTCCATTCCTTGCTACGACTAACGGAGGAATACAACGTAGACGACGACTTGAGAACTATTCACGGCTTGTCGTCACCCCAGGAAAATAACAAATGTGCCGTTCAGCTCACGATCGAGTGCTTTTCCAGTCCATGCATTATATGTTCTCCGAAAATACGCGGATACAAAGTATCGTGCCAACCATCCACGTATGTGAATTTAAGTCGCGCGTATACTGGTGAGCATTTCTGTTTATTTTTTCCGCCAGTTCCATTCGTATGTGGTCAACTGCGATGCCAGTACCAGGCATTTCGACGTGCCTCACGCTGCCGTGTAGGCGTTCTTTTCAAGTGCATTAGTTTAGAGTTTGGTTCAGTCCGCTGTGAGCTGTTGTCCTGCATTAGCAGCGGATCGTTAGCGTTTTGAAGAGCACGCACTCCAGCATTTGGAGACTGCTTATGCCGATAGCCGCGTCACATGCATTGGCACGCATGTTTAAATGAGTAATGTGTCCACTTGTTACGCGTGCACTGCTCGTATCCTGTGGCAGTGCTCGTTATAAAAGCTTCGAAGACCATCTACATTCATACGTGTGTTCAATATATATGCACAGGATAGACTTGCCGGCTAGTTGGTTGAGCATTTTAGAAGAAACAGCGCAACACAAGGACGACGCAAAAACATGGACAACACCACGAAGCGCTGGTGTGGTCGATGCTTTTTTTCGTCCTGGTGTTAGCGCTGTTTCTTCTTCCACGATACACGCACACCACAGGTACGCGAAAGTTTAGGAGTATAGGGCGTTAACTTTGTTTTCCCTGTTTCCTCTCAGTGTCAATGGCACAATGCGTTGCCCGAAATAGCGCACGCTTACCCCCATATTCAGAAATGCATCATAACTTGAAGCCCATGCTTGACTTGATCTAAATGACGCAAGTCGTGAACGCACCAAAAGAAAGGCAGTGAACGTCTGGGGGACGTTCGCACCAGGCGTCGTTTATATAAAGTCAAGCATGGACTTTGTATTAATATACATTTCTGAATACGGGGGTTAGTCATCTACTTCTCACAGAAAATGTCGAAGAAACGCCCACCAAAACCAGGCACATTCGTAAACCTAACTAGGCAATACGAAGCTCCATAGAAAAAGAGTGGTATTAAAAGCTTTCAATATTTTTCTTTACTCCAAAATGGTTGCGCTCTCGTGGTTTCAATGTACAGAGATGATGCAGCGTTAGCTAAAAAGCATGAATTTCCGAACTCCATGCCAAAATAAGCTTGTAAAATTATTTAGCTGCTAGAAACCAGGGTTTGTAGCGATCCTTGAAAACCCTTTATTTCTAAAATGCCATTTTCAAGGCATTGAAAAGCCTGGAATGTTTAGAAGTACTGGAAAGTTCTTAAATTTGTACACTTGGCTAGACATAGCAGACATTGCCAAGTGTTTATTTTTCCCTTCTGTGACATTCTTCGCATGTCACAGAGAATTGTCTGTGGAGGTAATAGAAGGAAAGCGACATCCTTAAAGTTCAAATTACAAAGGAGCTGCAGATACCCGTTTTAGGCACATGGAACCGGCGACAAATGTACTTGGAGGAGCAGAAGCAGGAAGCTCAACGGTTTGAGGCATTCAAAGAAAAGCCGTGATGAGTAAATTGAGAGCTACAGACACAATAAAAGATCACCTTTCTCCGGTGCTGTGTTGTTCCGCGATCTTGAGCGCGCGCGCGCGCGGTGGAGAACTCTGAGTGAAAAAGTAGAGCGCTCGCTACGCATTCCTTTGAACTGCGGCGGTCTGTTCTCTTAGAAGCAAAACGATGTGTTCTTTGCTCAGCGTGCATGAATGATACATTGCCATGTTCGAGGCCAGCCACCTACAGTTGAAGCAGAAGATCACGCTACGTTTTGTTCTCTATTGCCGCAAGAGTAGAACTACTCTCTCTCACTGAAGGGGGAGAGTGAAAAGCACATTTCACTCTCTCCTTGGTGAGAGAGTGAACAATGCATTTCACTCTCCTCGACATTTTGCGAGAGTAAAACGACGCTTTGAAGAGTGAACCGGCCGCTTCACTCCTGCGATACCCTTCCTAGTTTTTAGAGTGTAGGGCTCTTTAACGCGTACACTCAATGCACGGTACACAGCGTTTTCTGCATTCCGCCGCCGCCACGCGAATGCGACCGCTAGCAATCGAACCCACAACCTAAAACTCAACAACGCAGCGCTATACACTATAAAAGAATTTACACCCCTAAAAGCGAGAAACGGTGTAAACGTGTGAAAGGGTGTAGACGTGTGAAAAGGGTGTAAACGTGTGAAAGGGTGTAGACGTGTGAAAAGGGTGTAAATGTGTGAAATGGTGTAAACTCACACCCTTAGGGTGTTGAGTTATATAACTCAGACACTATAAGGGCGAGAGTTATGACATTTATGCCCTTTCTCGCTTTCAAGGGTGTACATTATGTTGCAGTGTAGCCGCCAGGCTACCACGGCGACTGCGGTGAATAAATAAACAAATAAATTTACGCGATTTTCGCCGGAATTTGCGTTGTAACCTTCCATAGGCCTACGCGTGCCGCCAATTTCTGTTTTTGCAGGTCGCAACGACAGCATAGGCAGCGGATGCTGCACTACTAAAATCTCATTTTGACTGGGTGTCAGAAATACCCAACTTCGGAGAAAATCGGTAGTACCGTCGTGAAAGGAGATTTATCTGCCAGACTAGTGTTGAAGTGCTGTTTCAGACATTATTAATCATTCTTAGAAACTATTAGGTAGGGAAGAGAGTATTAGAAGTTTTCGATGGGGAGAGCACTCACTTGCATCGTTAAAGGGGGCACTAGAGGTTCGTATTCAATCATGCCAAGAGTTTTGTGTGCGTGCTAAAAGACGCCAAAAAAAATAAAGGAAAAGAACACCTGCAGGCTTCTCTTCACGAAAGCCTGCCTTTTTTTTTTTTAGAACGACGGTTTTTGCGAGAAGAGACGCATGCAGACATTCCTTGGGGAAATGCGTGTCAGAAATATCGCTATAGACATCGTCCTATAATCGTGCGCAGGCTGAGGCCAATAGGCCTTCTTATTTTTTTGCATCTTCAAGTGTCTAAACTTAAATATGAGTAATATAAGACAAGCGAGAAAGATTTCGCTGTTGCATAGATGCCACCCAGAAGTGCGCATTATTCGGGCTCTTCTGGGAAAATATTAATACACATAAACTGAGTTGGAAAAGAAAAAAAAAGAAAAGATAAAAGATAATCCTACGAGTGTTTTCGCGCACGACTACTCCAAAACTAAGCAGAAACATTGCTTTGTGACAGCGAGGCAAAATAAATATGTAAATTTCTGAACTTCTCTACACATGGGGCCCGTCTACTCACAAGAACGTCTCACGCATGAATTGTTCGTAAGATAAAATTTTAAGCTGCAGTCCCGATGCCGGACATGTCAGAACACTTACGAACGAAAAGTTTTGCGAATTCGGGCCCCGAAGGCATAATTTTGCATATGTCCATGCAACCCTGGAACTCACCCGTAATGAAGACGGCTTTCTTGGCCCCATCTTTGGTGTGTGCTTTGTTGCTTTTCTTCGTGGAGCCGTTCTTGCCGGGCGAAGGCTTGCCGTTCTCTTCTGCGACCATGGCAGCGGCGGAGTTGGAAAGTTCGGTTCAAGAGGTGGACAGTCGAGAAGCTGGTCACTCCATCGGCCTGTCGAAGCGAAGGGGGAAAGACAGAGGCCTCACAATGTCAGTGGCGGAAGTTCGCGTCGTCTGCTCATACGGTGCACTCAATGCCCGAAAAGTTCCGCGTTTGTATGCACCCCGCTTTGTATCTGTGACGTGCCGGTCACACCGACAACAAGGGAAGTGCGCGCAGTGGTCTTAACGAAGTGGCCAACTGGACAACGGGAAGCGAAACAGCCTTTTTTTCTTTCGGAGCGGCAACTTCACACTCGATCGCTATACAAAAGTCTCTGGAACATGCGACGAGCAGCACTGTGTAGTTGCATTGGCGTCGATGATTAGATCAAGAGACGCGCTCAGTTATCTCAGTCGGAATTCCGGTCCCACGCTGCAAGCTCTTCATCCGTAAACGCAGCGCTAGGTAAGCTACTCGAACGGGAACTTCCGTTGCAGGTTGGTCAGGAGTCGAGCGTTGGCCTCGGATCTTCGTCCAGAAGAAGGAAGTTCCACGCTCCAGGCGTCGCCGCTGAGCCTTTTCTTTTGTAGTAAGCTTAGGAAGCTAAGGTCTTTGCCAAGGCTGCAAGGCACCGTCGTCTTTAGTCTTGAGTAAGCTTGAACCTTCGGAAAGCTTGAGGCAAGCTTGACGTACCAAAATACTTCACCAATGCTTCAGCACTCTGCCATCGGGTTCAGCCTTGAGAAAGCTTAAGTTGTGAGAACATCTGAGGCCGCTGTGTAGACGATGAAGGAATCTCTGAACATTGCCACGATTTCAAGTCCCTGTCGTCTGCACCAGTCTTGAATCTTGAAGAAGCTTGAGGCAGTCTTGAGGAGGCCGAGGCGCTTGCAGAGGTTGCAAGACTCTGTCGTCCGCACCAGTCTTGAATCGTGAAGAAGCTTGAGGCAGTCTTGAGGAGGCCGAGAAGCTTGCAGAGGTTGCAAGACTCTGTCGTCTGCCTCAGCCCTGACGTATCTTCAGGCGGCCTTGAGGAAGTAGGGCTTTTCCAGCGTCACGAGGCTCTGCCGTCTGCTTAGTAAAGACTAACTTTCACCGCCGGTTATGACGCGTCAGCCGCTTCTGAAGTGCACAAGCAGTCGGTTCCCAATAGACAGTCTCGTTTCTTTCGGTCATGCGGTGCGTGGTCAGCCGGGAAAACTCCCAGAGAGTAGTCGCGGTCGTCTATCTTGCAGTAGTGTTCGAAGAAGTCACGCTCGCCAATAAGAACTCACAAAAGTCCTTCGAAGCGTCCAGATGCGCGGGGGTAGTGAAGTCCAGGAAGAAGGAGTTTAGAGACAGCGCGCCTTGCCAGTGTTGCACGTCTGTTTCGAGCGGGGAGGGAGGCGAACTGTTAGCGGGTTCTGGGCAAGCCGTCACCTCGCATCACACGCCTGGGGCACGTCTGGATCTCGACCGTCCGCACCGGTCGCCCCCACAAGCTCTGCGGCGCGACCCTTTCTTCTTTGTCGTCCGCTGCGTCGCCGCCTGCTCTGTGGCCCCGCGGGCGCTTGCCTCGCCCATGGGTGGTTGGCGGCGGGGGGGGGGGGAGCGGTCCGGGGAGAGGGGCACGTCGTCGCCCCGGCGGTAGCTTCCTTTTCCCCTTCGAAGCGCCGAGGGTCGGGCCTTCCCCTGGGTTGACGGCGACGGCGTCGCAGTCTTGACTTGTGCAGCTGCTCCCTCTCTCTCTCTTTTACGTCTCTCTCTCTCTCTCCTCGCTCACGTTGTCGTGCTGGTGGTCTTCGCTCGCTGGAACGGCGTCCTCACGTTCGACGCAGCGCTCGCACAGACGCAAACGCGCGAGTTGCAACAAAAACCCGAGCCCAGCAAAAATAAAGCCAGCTGGACGCCCCTGGAGAAACACCCCGCCGGCCAGGAGCCTGCCAAGAAGGTGTGAGGGTGATGATGACGACCGCGAATCCGTGCCTCGCCGTCTTTCTGTGGCGTGACGTGAGAGAGCTGATGGACGCTGCACTGTCCTTTATTTCTTAACTTCAACGTCTTTCTTTCTTTCTTTCTTTCTTTCTTTCTTTCTTTCTTTCTTTCTTTCTTTCTTTCTTTCTTTCTTTCTTTCTTTCTTCTAGCATATTTACTACGGACTGTGGCGTCTTGACGAGAAAATTGCGTTCTTCGGGCATCCCTCGCTTGACAAAAGGTGCGAGAGAATGCGTAGCCGCTTCTCACGCGAAGGACCGCATACAGAGTATACCGTGTGGGCTTACGCCGCGTTACCACTTTTGAAGAGACATCGCGAATGGTGGTCTCCGCAAGGGGTAAACACGCAGTTACCTTAGGCGGTCGTCCTTCGATGAAGTAGTTTCGAAAGAGGGGGGGACCTTGTCCTCTTTCTGTCGTCGTGTCGTTCTATCTTTGTGGGCACTAAAAATTCCTGGTCGCGCAATCGCAATGTTTTGTTCTTTCTGTTCTTTTTATGCATAAACACTTCCGCAACGGATAATAAAGAAATACTAGAGGGAAAGCACCTTAACTCATCGATGTGTGGTTTCCCTTTTTTTCTCTATTTCTTATTTTTTAGGAGGCAGCCATTTCGTACATTTCATGTCGCTGATGCCGACGGAGCTGCGTTGTTATGTCGAAGAAACTTCAATCCGTGGCTGTCAGCGAGTAAGCAGGCGTATAATCCATGTGCAGTATACTTCTTCTTTCGACAAAAAGAAACTCCGAAGCCGCGTACGCCCTTAATTTTTTTTTTATGCAATAGCATTATGCACAAACACTCACCTGAGCCTTCGTTGTTGGTGTCGACGCAAAATAGAGCTGATCGACCCCAAAGGCCAGTGAACAATCGGAGGCGTTGGATGAGCCGGTCTTGGTTTACCAGTGCAAGGCAAGTTTTTCTTGCAAGCAATTTCACGGGGGCAAGTCGTGCGGGAAACACACCCGCGTGCCGGCGGTCACTGCGCTTAGTTTCGTATTACCGGGGGATCCATTGTTGAGTGAGCGGTCCGGCCTGCGGACGTTTGGCCGGGTCAGCGCGGGGACGCTAATCTTGCCCCGATAGCATCCACTGGTGCGTGAACGTAATCGTATCTGACGTAGCGCGTTGACCTTGTTGACAAAAGGTGCAACGTGACGCGAGCCACGGGTAATTAACGACGGAGAAGTGCGCCGTTGCGATCGTTTGACGAAAGGATCACTTACCCCCGTATGCAGAAATGCAACTTAAGTCGAAGCACATGCTTGACTTGATTTAGACGACGCCTGGCGTTAACGTGCCCAAAGACGCTCACTGCGTTTCCTTCGGCGCGTTCCCGATAGGCGTCACTCGGATCAAGTCAAGCATGGGCTTCAACGTAAGTTGCATTTCTGCATACGAGGGTTAGTCATTCCGTCGAACTGATACGTGCCGACGTCTTCGACGTATTTCTCGGTGAAATTCCGCATCATAGCACCGCGTATCAGCACCGTGTCAGCATATTCGCTTGCGTGGACAAGATTACTCTCACGTGTATATGCGTATACAGTGCGCATCCGCATATTGGACAACGTGTATGTAGTATCTCATTGTACCATAACATAATCACCCGCCACCTACCTTTCCCTGTGTTTCCCACTTCCCCTTTCTCCAGTGAGGAGTAGCAGGCTAGAGACACGCTCTCCAGGCCGACCTCTCCTCTTTTCTCTTCATTAAAATCTACTCCTCCTCGCTTGCACTAGCGGGCACAATTCGAGAAAATGAGGGTGCTGGAAACACCTGAAAACATCGTATAACAGGTGAATCTCGTACTATAATGCGTTAACTTATTTGGAAACATTGTCAGTACGTTGTAAGGCCTAAAGTAAGCCCGCAAATGTGGGCTTACGTCCTCAATACATACATTGAGGACCGATAGGGTCCTCAATGCGGGTATACGTTCATTACAGAGAACATAGAGACAGTAAAATCAAACATGTGAGCGGAATAACTCAACAGAGCATAAAGTGTGACAATGACAGGGAACGACAATTTTCGAAGTCACAATTATGCCTAATATTTACGTAGCGTATACGCGTCGACAATTGCAACACTGTCGGCCCAGTTTCTTCGAACACCTTGGCTATTGCGTCAGTCTTCGTTTACGCTACGAATACAAAGACCAGCGTAACTTTGTTTCGTTCTTTCTGTCCTTTTTTTTTTTTGAGCACCTGCATCGAAATTCCTCCTTATAATTTAGTGCATGCGACCGGATACACTCGCATTTTGTGCGTATATACGTATATATTGTTCACGAATGCTTCGGGCTGTAATCAAATGAAAGCTTAATTGCGGCAGCCTCTAGCTTTGCTATCTTTGTCGCAAATTGCAGCTCGGCATATGCGGCATATTTGCTACAGGTTCATTGCATGTATGTCGCACCTGAAGTTGTGTTATGCGCTATCTTATCGCTTCAAAATATGTGATTGTGTCTGACAGGGACACTGAACCCCGTGTGTGCGTGATTGTTTCTGACAAAGTCGCCGTAACAAAAAAAAAATTCCTTGATATCATCGGATGCTGCGTTGAAGAGCAATAATTAAGCGGCTTGAGCGACATGCACTAACAACAGTTCGTGTGGCGTACAATTAGAGGGGGGCTTTCTAATCAATAAATTATCATGCAAATGTTGGCGAATGACAGGCCTAAATATAGTGCGATCGACGCCTAAGCCGTGGTCATGATATTTGTTTTTGTTATTTTCTCGCAGCAATTTATGTGTCATAAATCGGTTGTATCTTGGTTATCTATGCCCACCGCTCTCATTACTCTTAAAGCAGTAAAAATTAAAACGTAGTTAAATAGCTAGCTGTTTCGTCGAATGAGGAACGGGATAATGAGAACAGTACAGACGAAGAACTGTCGCTTGAGGTCGCAGCTTTACTAACGAAATCGCGCATTCAGCGATAATCGTGCACAGATGTATCTATAAAAATTGGATGTTTGATGTTCATTCCTTTCTATTACAGAGACGGAAACAATATGAACAGACTGCTAGGACTAGCAAAGTCCCGCGCTACTCTTGGTGTTCGTACGTCAATGTATATAGTCACCAGACTTGCGTGTAACGAATTACGTGTAATATTATTACACTGTAATCAATCACGTTTTCTGGTAACTTTGTAATTTGTCGGTTGTATAATTATACAGCGCTCGGCTTGACTCACTTACTTTCTTTATCAACCAATTGCATGTGACCAGTTACATGTTCTGACGAAACAAGCTGTAACAGGCGACGCATATTTAAATACTTTAATTTGGCGAGAACGACAGCGTCCAAAGAGATGAAAACAATTACGTGTGTTACCTCCTTCGCACCATCAGCGTCCTGCAGTTTTGCCTCGACCACCTGAACATGGCGGGCTCGCAGAGTGGTTTTGTGCGGCTTTCGTATGCAGTAAGAGCTGCTACTCAATTCTTCGCTGAGGGCAGTCTATGACTTCTCTAATATAGACAGAAGCCCTAGGACGTTAAACGCATACGTTTCAATCAGTTTAAACCAGGGGGTTCTATTTAAGCGTTAACAATGTTTGTTTGTTTTTTAATCGCCTGTGGCACATATCTCAAATCTGTTTACTAATATGGTTCGCTCAAAGAGGAGGACTTCACTCAGACTAAAATATCAAAATGTACGATTGGCTAATTGTGAAGATCTGACTAATAAACTTTTCAACTAAATACTTTGGGACCTGTATTGCAATGCACGAATTGAAGCCAGCGATTTCACGGGACACCCCCACTCGAAACGAATTATGTAACCAGTACCAGTTTAAAAGACAGAGTAAGAATGCACTGTCGTTTTACGTACTTTAACAAAACTTTCATTTCTTTTATGTATGGAAGCTCAAAAGTTTGGAGAACATTAATGCATTTCATCGCAAAATTTAGGAATGCTGTAAAACACATTGTGGAGCTAGTTGGGGCATAGCTTTCAATACATGAAGCGCCAATAGTGACGGCACACTAGGAAGGAACAAAGACAGGAAGCGCTTTGTCCGGTCTTTGTTCCTTCCTAGTGTGCCGTTACTGTTGGCGCTTCATCTATTGGGAATGCTTATCTAGAAACTGCTGTCAGTTTCAGAATTCGGTCCAAGCGGATATGACTTTCTAAGTCACCAGCTGCAATTCATAAATTGCAATATGTGCATAGGGTAACTGGATAAAGTTAATTAGCAAAAGAAAGATAATTAGTCATATATTAATTTTTATTTATTGAGTGAACAATGTGCACCAGTGAGGGTATTCCATCTGAGGAATCCGAATCGTGCTACATATGCTACGATTGATTCTTAAAGATTCCGTCTAGAAAAAATTTTAAGTAATGACCCGGTAAGAACGTGACTCGCATACACCAAGTTTTTTTTTGCTTTTGTAGCACACGAACAGTGTTCTATTGCTGAATATTAGCAGCTTTATGTCAAATTACATTACAGCTATACATTTTCCCACCATTTGAAGGAAGTGTGTGTGTCTGTGTGTGTGCGCATGTGCGTCTGTGTGTGTGTATGTGTGTGCGTGTGTGTGTGTCCGTCTGTCTGTGTGCGTGCGTGTGCGTGCGTGTGTGTGTGTGTGTGCGTGTGTGTGTGTGTGTGTGTGTGTGTGCGTGTGCGTGTGCGTGTGTGTGTGTGTGTGTGTGTGTGTGTGTGTGTGTGTGTGTGTGTGTGTGTGTGTGTGTGTGTGTGTGCGTGTGTGTGTGTAAACCTTCATTGTCCGTAAGGGGTGACACCGGGGTTCCGGTACCGCTCGTAGGCGTCCAGGGAGCGCGATGTCACCCTAAGGGACAGGGGTTAGTAGACGAAGCGGTTTGCCGCTTCGGCTGACAGACGGACAATGTTGGCCTGTGCCGCCGGGTCTTCGCTGCGAAGCGCGGTCCCCCATGCTTCATCGTCCTTGAATAAATTATATCCCGGGCAGTAGCTGCACTCCCCTAGGATATGTCTTAGAGTTCCTATTTTATCGCAGAATCTGCAGAATTGGTCCCCCGGATTTCCCGTTTGCGTGAGGTACCTCCATCTGTAAGACGTCTTGTTCTTGGCTTGCAGGTGGCGCTTGCTAGGTGACTGCCTCTGCGGCCGTGAGGCACCTATCCGGGAGTGGATATTTCCGGCGTCCTAATCTGTAGTGCTCTATGACCTCGTGGTAGGTCGCGAGCCTCTCGTCCTTGAAGTTTACTCGCATAAGTCTATAAATGGCCGACAAGTAATGGACACCGGCCGGAGATCCACCAAATGTGGCCGACAAATGGAAATGGCGCTTCTATATATCGCGGTTACCACTTCGGGCGTTGATGGCGGAGAATCAAATATGGACGCTTTCTTTTCCGTTTTGCACTGGCCCTATATCGGAGGCGTCTTTCCGGCGCCCCAGTTACAGTCAGGCGCGTTGCTTCACATGGGACCCAGATGACATCGCAGCATTGAGTAACCGCAGCATTACATGTAAGCAAGGCGTTCGTATACGTTACAACACAACTCTTCTCTCTCCAGCGCGCATACTGAGCGACTTTCAGTGTCACAGCAGACGGCTTTGCTGGTATATAAACGAGGAAACGTTACCGAAGGAAATTTTGGGCAGCAATTCTTAGCGAAGGTAAGCAACGTGTCAAGCGTTGCAGCAGACGCACTGAATATGCCGGGCCCACTGCGTAACACTAGGAACGCCTCCGCAGACTGCGTGACAGTGCCCACAGAAACAGTTCTGTATCGTGTGTGCATGTGTGGAGGGGGGGGGGGGGTCGTCTTTTTAAATTTTTTTTCTCTGTCTCACCTATCGCATCCCTTTGCCCCTCCTCCGGTGCAGATTAGCCCACCGGAGATGGTCTCTGGTTAACCCCCTTGTCTTTCATTTGCCTTTCTCTCTATATCTCTCTTTCTCTCGTTAGCGCAATACTGCGGAAAACAGGGAGAGAAGTAGCGTTAAAGTAATCGATTACTTTAATGTAATTGCTTAATTGCATTCGCGGAGCTCAATCGATGACCGTAATCAATTACATTTTTGCATGAAGTAATGGTAATTGTAATCGGTCACATTTTTTTCTGTACCGTGTACTAGTGTAATCGTCACTGGTATTTGTGCATTCCTAATATATATATATATATATATATGTCCAGCTGCCGGCCTGTCTGTCTGTCTTATCTATCTATCTATCTATCTATCTATATATCTATCTATCTATCTATCTATCTATCTATCTATCTATCTATCTATCTATCTATCTATCTATCTATCTATCTATCTATCTATCTATCTATCTATCTATCTATCTATCTATCTATCTATCTATCTATCTATCTATCTATCTATCTATCTATCTATCTATCTATCTATCTATCTATCTTTCTTTCTTTCTTTCTTTCTTTACCGGGATTTTGTTGCTTTCTTTATGGAGGAATACGGTGGCTGTGGAGCCGCTATCGATGTCTCTCAGTATTTTTACATACGGCTCGTCTACACCCTGATTCCCTGATGTACGCTAACTCTAAGCAAAGTTATACTGCCGCGAGTCAGCATTCGTTCTCGAAAAAAAAAAAGAAACGGGGGTCTCGAGGAAAGCGCACAAAAGAACGACCATGAAATCGCCGTCACGGCCGTTTTCACTGCTTCCGTACATACTGAGAGACCTCGGAGCAATGCGGGAAAAAAAGATAGAAAACAGGCACTGCCGTTAACACACGGTTTGCGAAAGCGCGCGTATACGCCGCATACGTGACATTCATTTCGCGCGTGGCGGAATTACTTGGGCCTTGTCTCGCTCTTAAATGTATACACCGCCGAGTCGTTGCAGCAGAAGCGCAGTAGTAGTTGTAGCAGCAGCAGTGGTAAGCGGCGGTTTAGTGACGCGCGACCCTGAGAGGTTATAATGCGTCGAACACGAGGTTAAATTGCTGCTATGCAATCCCGCGCCTGTTCGGCGGCGGACGCGTTTATACACGAAAAGCCGACGCAAGCCGTCACGATGCTCATGACGTCACACGTCTTGGTCGGCACGGCTGTTATTTGCAAGCGATCGAATCGTCGAGAAGAACGTATACACTTGTCTGCTGCACTCTTCCACCCCGGCCTTAACAGCGCAAAACGTAGACGGGACACCGAGACGAGAAGACGACACCACTTCCGTCTCGTGTCCAGGTCTACGTTTTGCGCTGTTAACGCCAGGATGGAAGACCAACAAGCCCCAAACTGCTATTCTAGTCTTCCAGCCGCAATTCAGAAAAAAAAGGAAGCTTTTGGCGTCGAGTCCGGCTGTCGCGTGTTTTTTTGTATTGGGGTATAAATAAATGGTTAGGTGCGAAGATCGCTAGTCGACATTGTGCAGACGGATAGCGTGGGCACTGATTACGCTGTTGAATCGCTGCTTTGGAGAAAGCAAGGGACGTGTTTCAATGAAACAGGACTGATGACACGTGGGCTTCTGCTGCTATGTACAACACTACCACTAATACAAAAAAAAAGATAAAGAAAAGAAAAGCTTTATGTATGCGGACACGTTTGTTTGCCTAGCTTTACCCCCCATTCACATGAGCAGGACTTCAGAAGTGGTACATCTTGTTCAGCACGTCGTATCAGTTTAAATGCGACCCCCACCCTCTCTGCTAACTTCGTGGAACCGATCCAACAATGCAATGCTAATAATTCTCATGGCTTAGGTTATAAAATAGATTTAAAACGCATTTATAACATGTACATTTATCTGCGTATTATTGCACGGAAGGGACACAGAGGGGGACGGGGTTAAGACAATATCATGATATAGTTATCTCGCAGCAACGGTGTGGCGCACCATTGGCTACGCCGATAGTGACGTCGTTCCTCTCTCGCAGCAGTCTCTCTCCGACTTCGCAATACGCTCAAAAATGTGTCTCTGTCTTTAATTAAATGAAATGTGCGGCCCAAGTGCGGGATAACTACAGCGCCTAACCGAGTCATAAACGCTATGATTAACGCATTGGGAAACACAAATGCGTAACATAATTCAGAAATACTCTGGTGAACCCGCTGGATTAACACAGTGAATCGCCCACTACACCCCTCCATGGCGTTGGTTATGCGAAGTGCAGTGGGCGGCATCTCAAATAAAGAATGCGATAAGCCCAAGCCAGACGTGCGCGTAACCTTTTTAAGAAACACAACGGCTTAACCAATAGTTGGGTGAGGGAACAAACGCGAGTTAATGACATCTTAGTTGAAATCAAGAAAAAGAAATAGGCCTGGGCAGGACATGTAATTAGGAGGGAAGACAACCGATGATCATTAAGGGTTACGGACTGGATTCCAAGGGAAGTGAAGCGTAGCGGGGGGCGGCAGAAAGTTAGGTGGGCGGATGAGGTTAAGAAGTTTGCAGAGGCAACATGGCCACAATTAGTACATGACCGGGGTAGCTGGAGAAGTATGGGAGAGGCCTTTGCCCTGCATTGGGCGTAACCAGGCTGATGATGATGATGCACCAGTAGTTGAGAAAGACTTTAATGAACCGTCGGAATTAGCCCAGCGATATACACCGGGCCAGCACATTTCAGCTTCGCTGCTTTACCATCTGTACGAGGCGCATGGGCAGTAATATTTTTATTACATTGGTTGCTGTAGCAATTATGTGGACACTTCAGACGAATTTTCGCCGTCGCCGTCGCCGTCGCCGTGATGTTTCGTATAAAGTCCAAATGTGATAAGAATGAGCGGCCCGCGCAAGGAAGGACGTGCGAGAGTGAGCCGAGGACGGTGTCTTGACGCGCGCCATGTTCCCGCGCGTCCATGTTAGAGGTCACGTGACCAAGTGTGCTCAAGGGGAGGAGAGAGCGCGTCTCCTCTTCTAGCCCGGCCGTGGCTTCACGTGGCTTGTCACGCGGCTGAGCATGGCATACATGGCCAGCGCGCTGTATCATGTAGGTGATTTACGGCGGGTGCAATGGTTCGGGACCGGCCTAGATGGCATACGTGGCCAGCGCGCTGTATCATGTAGGTGATCTACGGCGGGTGCAATGGTTCGGGACCGGCCTAGATGGCATACGTGGCCAGCGCGCTGTATCATGTAGGTGATCTACGGCGGGTGCAATGGTTCGGGACCGGCCTAGATGGCATACGTGGCCAGCGCGCTGTATCATGTAGGTGATCTACGGCGGGTGCAATGCTTACGGGCCGGGCCTAGATGGCTGGTGGCGTCATGCGAGCTTTTTGTTTTTCCACCGAGCGCCTAGCTTTGGTGAAACGAGCAGCTGCGCCAAACGTCCGCTTCACGCTGCCATCGCTCTTCACCACGCCAGCAGTGTGTCAGCGTGTGTGTTCGCGATCATTGAGAGAGGTTTGTTTATGTTTGTCTCTGCGCGTGTGATACCGCGCTTGCTGATTAGTGGGCGAATTTTCACTGCAATTCGTACGACCGGCGCGACTACGAACCTTACTTCGCGTAATTGTCTAATGCTTCGCTATCGCTGTCCATTGCTTCGCAGTTCGGGCGAAATTGCGACTATATCTTTTTTCTTCGAATGATTGTGTTGCTAGAATAAGCAGTATTTTAATTACATTCCTTGCAATACCGCAGTAACAATAATATTGTCACTGCATATTCACGCGTAATCATGTTGTCCAGATTTTTCTCGCCTTTCCAATATATTTATATTCTTCGCAGAGCGCGTACAGTGAAAGAAAGAAAAACGTTAGTTCCAGCTCAGTGCTGCGTCGTCTGTTTCCCTAGCCCGGGCCATCTACAACCTCTTTTCCCCGGTCCCTTGTTTTCGCGCTGCTTTGACTCCGACATGCGGAATGAAGGAGTTGCACCAGCCATGAACTATCACGTTGCACTCCTACATGGATGAACGTGCTTTTCGTGTGTTTGCTCACTGCTCTCTCGAAGCGCACTTCCCGCCTCTTTATTCGCCACAACTTCTAAACAAAGGTCAATTGCCTTTCACCGACACGCCCACGTTCTACAGAGCGCTGAAAATGAAAGAGATTTGCTGCGAAACTCAATCACGAATACGACGCAGCTATGCACTTGCGCTCATCCGCTCAGAATAAATGAGTGCACGCACTTAATGCCCCCTTTTTGTTCTTGTTTTCTTTTCGTTTCTGATTTCTCGGAATGTCGGATAACACGTCTGAAGTTAGAAAGCCAGTTCCCCCTTCTCTCTTTCTCTCGTTTCATCTGAACGGTGGACCGCGTGACGCCGTACGAAGATCACCATCCATCTGTGAAATCACATTACTTCATCGCATGCCTCCCGTCTGGCCACACTATATTATTGGGGCTCGTCGAGTGATTGCACTTGCCCTTTGTTTGGAAATGTTTCTTTTCTTTACCACAGATACATAAACGGGCGCCGACAGTGTGGCCCTTCTCTTTCCCTTCTGGCAAGACACAAACACAACGCAACACAAATACCCGTCAGACTTCATTTGATGTACATTGCCCCGGTCGTCCCGCGTACCACTCGCTCGTGATCCCATAGCGCATCACTTCGCTGGGCGGGTTCGAACGACGCGGCTATTTGAAGAACGCCCCAACCGTGGCGCCTTGTCACTCCCGTTCTTTGCGAAGGCAGCGCCGCCCCTCGGAAGAGTCCCGAGCTGAGACGACATTAATCTTGCGCCTCCAGTCGCTAGATGGCCCTATTGTTTGCGAGAAGCGGAGAATCAATGAGAAAGAGGAGCTGCAATGAGAAAGAGGAGCTGCGTTCGGCCCTCCGATCGTCTGGAGTTTTGTTTGTATCGTCTGGAGTTTTGTTTGTCGGAGTTCTTTTGTGATTACGACGCTGACTGAACGAAGCTGATAGCTACTCGGCATCGGATCGGTTATTTGTCGGTGATCCACGTTGGGGGCGTGCCTTGACGATATTTTTTTTTTGTTTTGTTTTCGTTTGTACTGTACGTCTCGAGCAGGGGCGTCGGTTATTAATTTGGTCGGTCATCGCGCAAATAAGGACGGTGATGAAGTTGACCGTCCCGCCCTCCCAGCGTTCGGGACCTCGGTCCATTGAGCACTGGGTTTGGACCTCCCGTTGTTCATTACACGCACATCGGTCTTCGTAACCGCCGACTTCGAGTTCGCTGTCGTGTTCGTATAGTCCTTTCGTTGTTTCATCGCCTTCTAGCCGACTTGAAGTAAACCAATCATGACGGAGGCAAAATATATATCTGTAGGCCGGACGCAGTGGGAATTTCACTGAGAAAGCAGTTGCGCTTGCCACAGCCCACAAAATTACTCTTCTGGAGCTCACTGTTAATCGCGAAACTGTTCAATCGTCAATCGAAGGACGAAAATTAAAGTTAAATTATGGGGTTTAACGTGCCAAAACCACTTCCTGATTATGAGGCACGCCGTAGTGGAGGACTCCGGAAATTTCAACCACCTGGGGTTCTTTGACGTGCACCTAAAAGTAAGTACACGGGTGTTTTCCCATTTCGTCCCAGTCGAAATGCGGCCGCCGTGGCCGGGATTCGATCCCGCAACCTCGTGCTGAGCAGCCCAACACGTACCATAGCCACTGAGCAACCACGGCGGGTGGACGAAAATTAAGCCAACCCAATGCGGAAGTGGAAAACCGGGACACCTAACTCAATTATTGTACAGTTTGTTGGTCGGCCGTGCCAAAGTTTCAACGAAAACTGCGACAGTACGAATCGGAAACAATGGCTTGTGATGGCGTATGAGGCGATTATTTGCCAAAAATCTGACACAGGGTTAATGAATTCAAGGCCCTTGATCGACGCGTCTCCGGCTTTTTAAAATCTTTTCTATCTTTTTCTACTTTATTATTTAACTGGTCGCCGGAAAACGTCATGGAGGGGCTTAAAAGTGGCATATACATCGTATCACAAACAGCTATGAACTTAACTAGCTGATCACTTCTAGATGGCATGTTTTCCGCCGCTGTTTGCAACAACGAATTGCTTTTGTTTTACACTTGGCTATACCGGAGCTCTTCTTTTCTTTTAAATAGGAGTGGTATTAAATCACACCGAACTGTTGTTATAGGGCTACAGCCACTGTAGAGTAAATTGTTGGACGTACCATTCATTACATGCGATGTAGAATTACATACGTTCGCTGTAAAAGCATTGCTAGCTGTTTCTTTGCATGGCGGTAAGTGTAGTTTTAACGTTGTTATTCCCTCACGCGAAACGCATGCCAATAAATTGCGAGTGTGACGTTTTCAAGCAGTTTTGGTTTACGTACGTTTACGAAAATGCCAAAGGTATCTAATATTCGTACTGGCTTGCAACGGACCTGCGCATTACTTATAGTTAGTCTCACGCAGAGTTCGGTTTGTACAAGACCACAAACATAATTGAAATTCCGGTTCGGCGTATTCTGAGTAAAACTAATTGTCCGCCCACACCTGTTCAGATCTGCGGAAAAATAAAAGATGTATTGAAGCGCACACGGCAAGCATTGCCGAGTCATGACCGGTAGCTTATACCGTTATCTTTGAGAAGAAAAGCTCGCAGCCATTGCAATCCAGCGATACAGTCGACTCGCGCTAATTTGACATCTCTTAATTCAACGTTTCGCTTAATACGAACGCACTGGAAGGTCTCTGCCAGAAACCCTACATCACTATGGATGAAAAACTCATTTATTTCCAATCAAATCTAATCTAACTCTTTTATCTAATCTAATCTAATTCTAAATCTAATCTCTGGTTATTTCGACCCCCACCGGGGGGGGTCCCCACATATGTGCAGCGGCTACTAAAAGCTTAAAAGCACAAGACATTCTTCAGATGGTGCTATATCTTTTCTAAGCGATGTCGGTTACGGCAGCAACCTGTCCTGCGATGATCATAACAACCTGCGCTGCACCCGGGCTGATGTCTGTTCCCCAGGATTTTGTCAGCACCAGCGACAGTGTTGAGGTCTGTGGGCTACTGACCGAAGACAGTGGCGTAGCAACCAAGGGGCCCGGGCCGGGGGGCCGTGGGCCCCGGGTGCAGGGAGCCAGTAGGGGGGGGGGAGGTGTCATATACGTCTGAAGACACCCCTCTTTCCGCGGTCTACACCCGGAGGGGGGGAGGGGGCTGACAGAAGACCTATGGGCCCGGGGTGCCAGACGACCTAGCTACGCCACTGACTAAAGACATGACATGTATAGTAATTGTAATATTGAAGAAATCTGTCCCCGCCGGCAGGCTACTTCGAGCAATGGAAAAGGTTTGAATTCACTCATTGAGGTCGTTCGTTAATTCGACCTTTCGGATAACTCTTCCAAATCTTGTGATCCCGCAAGTATCGAGTTAACGGGAGTCGACTGTACTAACCTAAGGGACAGATACTTGGAGGGTAACATGGAAGCTTGAGAAGAAGTCGAGGACCGCGCAACGAAGGATGAAATTGACGAAAAAAAATTATACCTGTCTTTGACAAGGTGGGGGCAGACAGATGGACCGACTAGTACAAGTCGCCATGGAGATGGGTACAGCCTGGTATCAATGTTATATAAGCAGGAGTAAAGGGCCCTCTTTACCCCTGTTTTTACAACTTTTATCCCACGGAGTCTATGACAGAAAGGCAGCTTTAGTCCTGTCGTGGATGCGATATAAGCTGATGATGATGACGATGATGACGATGACGATGGCCTGCTTAGGTCTACAGGAAGTATCGACCTAAAGCCTTCTCTCAAAGCGGTAATTACGTGAGACACATTCTTGGCGGCACTACTAGAGCAGGGACAAAGCGCGCGGAGCCAGAGCACTAACCACATGGCGCGCATTTGCGGCGTCTTTCTGGCGTGACGCTGCGGCACCTACAATACCCTGGCGGACAATTAGGTTCCTGCGGCAGCGAAGAGAAAGCCACAGGGGGCGGCGCTTCTCAACATGTGTTACTGCGCCAAGTAGTCATGCAGAGTTAGAAGGCGTTTTAGGCTTCTTTGATGAGACAATGAATCAGTGTGGTTCCTCCCCCCCCCCTCCCCGCGCATGGGTTTCAATTTTGCAAAACCCAGAATTTGACACTCAGTCTTTGTATTATTATGCTGTTGTAAATGAGGCGTTCGTGTTTTCTGTCCTTCAGCACAAGCTAACGCGGATGAGAACGAGGGACTCTTTTTTTTCCTCTGGAGTGCTTTGCCTTCGTATACGATATATAGAGCTTTTCCCATCCATTGCGGCAGAAAGTAAGCCTTTCCATGCAAATGCTTGCACGCTGGCTTCCTTCATTTTACGCTCGGCGATGACCCGACTTGTATACTATAGCGTATACTATAGCGTATACTATAACGTTACAGGTGGCATTGCAAACGCCGTGGTACGTATTTTGAGTCGTTGCGACAGCGCGATCACTGTGCGACGGCAGGTCAATGCCCCCTACACTGTAAAATAATTTACACCCTAAAGGTAAAGAGGGTGTAAATGTGCTAATTACTCCCACCAATAGGGTGTCCTTTATGTAAATAACACCCTGTGGGTGTGAGTTGTAGACACATTTACACCCTTTTTCACTTTAAGGGGTGTAAAATATCTTACAGTCTACGACGTGCTGTGCACGCCGCGTCGGAAATGCGTCCCATATGCAAATACGCTTCTCCAGCCTCGGGCGTGCTCGGAGTTTCTGCCTATGGGCGCGCCGACTCCGAGCGAAGCCGCGCAGGAAGTCGGATAGAAAAAAAAATAAGTCCAATTGGATCTCGTCGCTTAAAAACAAAAACGAAGCAATTGAAACCAGTTACAACAGCAACAGGTGACGGCATCAATGACGAATTCCCTGTTTCGCCTGTTCGGCGTCTCGCGTTATAGATACACTAAGTTAACAGACTTACGACCCCAACGAAAAGCTGTGTCATGTCGCTTTCAATGCGCGTTTTTCCTTAAAATTGGTGCAAAAGTACCAGGCGTGAGACAAAGATCACCAGAGTAGCTAGTGAGGTAATGAAAGATATACTTACATAGCGCGCAACTTCAGTTAGATTGCCCTGTGACATTTAGATTCTCCCGAAGTTGTGCGAAAGGGGCGCGTGTGAGCTAACCTCGAAGGCTTAAGCAGTTGAGGAGTCTTTGAACAGGGATATTAGGTTATTAAAGCGAAAGCTTTACCGACCGCGAACTTGCGATTTCGCCGTGGCCGTGCTCCGAGGAGGCACATGACGTCACACCGCGTTCCTCATCGTTGCGCTCTCCTCCGCTCGCTTCGCCAGCTGCGTCGCATGCCTGATAACATGTCGGAGGATCGAAAAGGAGAGCTCGTGCGCGCCACAACCACAGTTGAGGCGGCAGTATGGATGGCGACAATTCTGATAAGCAGGAGGAGGCCTGGAGTCGACATCGGAACGAGATGAAGAGGAAACGAATCGCCCAGGAAACAGACGAACAGCGCGCCGAACGACTGGCTAAACGCCGCAGCATAGCCAGACAACCAGACTAACCTGGACTCGCAATCAAGATTAACCGAGGCTAACCATGCTATGCCTTAGCTTTCGCTACGTATATCCTGGCATAGCCGAGCCAAGCCACTGCCAATTTTTTTATGTATTCGCTTTCACTATATTGGAATTTCCAGTTTTCTTTATAAAACTAGCACAGAAAAGAAAGCGCGGGGAACTTCCGGGTGGAGTCGACAGGCCGCATATTCATTTCTGCGTTTCATCTGTCCCGTCGCCTCCGAGACTGCGCCGAGCGCATCTTGTGCCATTGCGATCTCGGAGGCCACTTCTTGAATAAGCAGCCCGCCTGCCGCAGTCAAAACGAAGACTGTGCTATACCACAGAGGCGCAATTTACGAACACAAACTAACTTACTACCCCATTTCAATATGTCCTCAACTGCTCACGCCGTTAGCGACACAACGGAGATAAAAGAAACATTATCTAACGCGAATCAAACAACGGCCCCAAGACTAGGCTAATTACTCGCAGGTTTCTACGCTACTTTTTAACACGAAAGTGTTCTTCCTTATATCCCTCTCTCTCTTGCTAAAGATCTTTAACGTACGCTCCAACATCAGATACTTAAGTAAAAAAATATTTTTTTTTCCAATGGTTAGTTGCTCTTATCACAATGTTTGACGTTCGGGAAAGAAGGAATATAACAGTATTAAGTAAAAATCCCGAAAGAGCGGCATTCCGCACCACGAAAATAAATTATACTTGTACTATTGGATTCTATACCAAACGAATTAAAAAGAATACGGGGAAGCGCTCTTCCTACTGCACTGGCAGACATCTTTCTTTTTTTTTTTCAAGATAAGGGAAGGCAGACTTGAAATGCAAGTTATACCGTACTGGATAAAGAAAAGATTAATGAAGAAAATGAGTTACAAAGAGTGAGTTACAAATGTTGTAAAATAGCGTAGTGTTGCACGTGATGGCACAGGAATGTAATATGCTTACAGAGACAAATATTTTGAAAAGTGTGTGCTACAAATTCATATGATTGCGTAAAGTTGCGTGAGTGAATGTGCAATAAGAACATGTAAGTTGTAAATGTGCAGCAGCAGTGGTAGCAGCAGGCGCTGGTGTAAAGCAAAGAAACCACGGAAAATATATTGTGGACCAACTGATATCCCTCTACTTTTTCAATTGAATTACTGCAGTTCAATTCAAACTGCAGAGTATTGCCGGTAATGATGATCACTTTACCAAAGGCAGCAACCACGTCTGAAAGGATGTTCGACGTGCCGCATTCAGTCAGCAACGGTGAAGCAGTAGTTTTTCGTTCCTCGTTATGTGGGCAGCCAGTAATTAACTTGTACGTGCGGTTAGGACTGGTGACTCAACTATGTTCATTTAAAAAATTGCGACATTACTGACTGTACTGTAAGTCAAACTTGAATTATTCCTTAATTACGATGACATACTAAAATTGCGGAAATGACGTTTTTACTGTCACTGCTTTCTTTCAAGAAACTCTGCAACACCTTGGAATGAAACCTTGCCACTTTACCACATTTGCTGACGGTGTGTCGTAATTAGTGACTGAAATGGCGGTGAAATGACGCTTTCGCGCGTCGCCACCGTTGTATAAGGATTGCACATCGCACTGCTGTGGCAGTGCGATGTGCAATCCTTATACAGAGCGCTTCCCCGTATTCTTTTCAATTCGTTTGGTTCAGAATCCAATAGTACAAGTATAATTTATTTTCATGGAGCGGAATGCTGTTCTTTCGGGCTTTTTACTTACAACTGTTATATTCCTTCTTTTGCGAACGTCAAACATTGTGATAAGAGCAACTAACCATTGAAAAACAAGATTGTTCAGTTTGAGCTATCCTCGGCTACACTCACCCATCCCGGCAACTTTGGCACTTGACCCTTTGTGTTGGGTTTTTGCGGCTTCGCGCAGGCGCCGAAATTGGGGATGTCAGCGCATATACCTTGGAGGACACAGCTTCAGTACTCTGTTCACGTGACAGACAAGGACGACGTTGTGCGCGTCTTGACGAAAAGTCTGTTCCTGTGACGGCGTCCGCTCTGTGAGCCTGATGCAGTCGCCGTAAATGAGTTCAAAACCGGAGCAACTGCCCAAACTATTTTTTTCTTCTTCTTCTTTTCCTTTCCTGCGTGCGCGCGTGTGTTTTCAATAATTTCAATTGAGAGTCAGCGCTTTGTCCTGTCGTTGGCTCCCCTTCCGCGTTCGCCGTTCGTGCTGTTTCACGATATCATCGCTTCAACGCGCCCAGCTGTACTTTAGCGATGTCATCATCGTCGTTACTGATCACGGAGCTGTTTTAGCTGAACCGCTTCGTCAGCGCTCGAAAACGAACGAGTCCGCCCTCGTGCTGTCGACCTGCCGGACCCTTCGACTCTTCGAAGGAAGGAAGGGCCTCCTCCTCCTCCTAGGCTCCAGCCACCCAGAGCCCCGCCTACCCCCCCCCCCCCACCTGACCCCCCTTCCGTTTGTATAGTCGCTCGATCGTAAGGGCAGCAGGCAGCTAGGTATACCAGGGAGGGGGGCCAGCGGCCAGCGTTGATAAGGGAGTCGACGGGGTCTTCTTTCTTTCGAGCGAGCGGGAGACGCCGTTTTTTGCCGAGGGAAAGGAGCTGGTTTCAGGGGGGGGGGGGGGGGAGGGCTCTTCGCTGTTGTGGCGTCGTCGGTCGCCACAGCAGCGTGTGGGCAGCCCCGGCGCCGTGGTGACGGCGGACACGGCACCCCGGACGCCCACGCAGTCTCCGCCGCCGCCGCCGCCACTGCAGCAACGGCTTCCCAACAGCGCCGACCCCACCTTACGGCGACCGCCGTTTTCTTTTTTGTACGCGTACGTACGCACGCACGCACAACGCTCGCGCCGGGGACCCTAGTGTGCGCTCGGCTCGGAGCGGCGGCTCGACGACTGACTCGCCCTCTTTCTTCGGCTCGCCGGCGTGCGTACTAACGTCGGCAACAGAACTGGCTTCGTCTTCGTCGCCGTCTACTCCTCCCCCTCCCCCCCCCCCCCCTACCTCATTCGCTTCTTGAACCGAAGCAAGAAGCAGCAGCAGGCTGGACACGCCCTCAGAACGCTACAACGGCATCGAATGGCACTCTCTAGCGTGGCCGTGACAGTCGTCGTGGTCGGTGGAAGGCAGAAAAAAAAGAAAAGAAAGAAAGTGAAGTTTAAGTTATAAGCGGGATAACCCCAACCGCCCTCCCTTCCTTCCACCGCCCTGCTTGGGAGGAAGACCCCGGCGAGGATAACCGGCGCATGACCTCTTCCGTGGGCTTACGCCTGAGCCAGACCTCCAACCCACAGCCTGCCTGACGACGGCGACGTTTCGGCTCGGACGGGGAGAGCGGAAGCACTTCTCTCGTGAGAGTGCGATCCCGGCAGAGTGACGTCGGGCACGAGAACCTCTGACCGAGAAAGAAGGCCCGTCCATTCATGTCGTTCGTTATGCGGTGTCGAGGAGGCGCGAGCCGTAGCAGGCCAGAGGGCGCCACTTCACTCGCACGCAAGTGGGGTGAAGGCGATTGGCCGACGTCTGCCGAATTCACTCTCAGCTCTTGCTACGCAAGAAGAGTGCCCGTGACAGAACGTGACTTCTAGCTTTGACGGTCCGAGCCGAATTTTCGCCATCTTTCGCCAATGGCGTACCGCGAGGCACTTCCGATTCTCTCGAGAACTTGCGAGCAAATGAAACGGGATCGGATTTCGTTTTGCGTCAACCTGCCGAGTCGGCCGAGTTGCTCGTTTTGTTTGGTTACTGACCACGTGCGCCTTTTCTTCGACCACTTTTTGTCGCAGCCTCATGGTCAATGCTACAGCGATAGCTGCTAAGGGTACTTAATCCACTTATCCTGATCTCTGTCGCTATTAACATCATTGTAGCTGTCTGCTGGATCCGGTCTCTAGCCACACGCGCTTCTCCTGCGGATGCCATCTTTTTCCACAGCCGCAAGATCAACGCTACAGCGATAGCTGTTAAGGATACTTAAGCCCATTTTTGTGGTGTATATTGCTTGCGCTATCATCTGGCTTATCTTAATCTTTTTTCCTTGAATAGAAGCTTAGCTCGCTAAAAAACTGTCTATCCCTCTGGTCTGTTCTCACCTATGATTTGTTCAATCCATGGTATAAGACACGTGAGCCGTCATGTCGTCATTGAGGTTGTCGTTGTAATGCTGTGGTCGTAGTTGTCGTATTTTTCGCCGTTATGTTTGCCTCTCTGAGAGCATATGCAGTTTGAGGGGTCACTTCTATCTTTCGTGAAACTTCGTCTATTTTCCTTACCATCGTCATAACCATGAGAACGGTCCTTAGCTGAGAGCTTTTACTGCGTGCCGTAAACAAACCTAAGACGAGTGCTATCACTGTGACAAGCTAGAGAGCGATACACGTCGAAAACACATTTTTACAGTGATAGCGACATACAGCTATCACTGTATACAATAGGATTTCTTCATAACAGCTGTCACAATAAGCAGCTATTCATAGCGATAGCATCGTACCGATACTTATAGCAATAGCTACTCAGCGATAGCGCCATGATGGCGATAGCCTTAAGTAATAATTCGTATTTGGTTTGGAGACATAATATGTCTCCAAACCATCTATCTATCTATTCGTTATAATATAACGAATAGATAGAAAGGAAAATGAGGGAACGAGCAGGGTGGCACGTACCACCGTAAGACACGCCGTGGTTGCTCAGTGGCTATGGTGTTGGGCTGCTGAGCACGAGGCCGCGGGATCGAATCCCGGCCAAGGCGGCCGCATCTCGATGGGGGCGAAATGCGAAAACACCCGTGTACTTAGATTTAGGTGCACGTTAAAGAACCACAGGGGGTCGAAATTTCCGGAGTCTTCCACTAAACGCCGAAGAAATTACACATTCGCCACCAACATCACCGCTAATTATCGTCAATCAAAGCAGACGGCATACAGAGCTTCGCTTACATCGATTCCCACAGTGCTTGGGATCCGCCGATTTCTTTTTTTTTCCAGTTCCTTTCGAATTAAAGCGGTTCCGCGAGGGATCATCGATTCGCGCGACTTTCGGATTTCCACATCGGTTGTGGCATCTCTTGCGCACATTCTTTCATTTTTTCGGGGACACACCTACACAAGAACGCACTTCAGAAAAGACCGCGCAAGCCGGGTTTCCTTCAAAAACGTCGACGGCATGGCGCGGCGACGTTGTTTTCGATACGATTCCCACACAGACAGCGAACGGGCGATTCTCTCTTTTATGGCCGCCAAAGGGGGAATGGCGGAGAGCGTGTATTATGCGACCGCGTGCGTAGTAGCACGTATACTCACTCCATTCCTGCGTAGTTTCTTACAACCGTCGGTTGTGTGCAGGAGAGCCCCAAGTAACGCGTGGGCTTTGCTTCCACGCACCAGCGGGGCCATCGGGGAGAGACGGGCATACTTCTTTTTCGTTATTACTTTTATTAGCCGAATAGGAGAGAAGCAGACGACAACGCCTTGCATCGTCTGCTCGCTAGTTTCGAACGCCTCCGCGGGACATCCTGGTGGCGTCGTCTGCTACGCGCCGCACGTCGGCGACGAACAACGCACAACTTGAAAGGCGCAGCGAATCGCTGCGAATGGGATGCTTTCTTTCCCGGCCCTTTCAAGGCTGGGTAACATTGAAGCCCACCCCTCCCCCCTTTTTTGTACCTACTCGGATAACAGACAACCGGAACAGACACCTGTCCCGTATTAGTGCGTCGTCTGCAAGCTTGACCCTAATCACAGATGCGTTCCGCACGGCGATTTCTGTTTCGTCTGTTCTTGCACGTTAGAAACATAGTAAGGAATACTGGAACAACTGGCACCAGCGACGTCGTTGTCGTCTGCAAGCTTAACCCTAATCGCCGGGTCGCAATTTTGTCCGTAGGCGACAACGCGCTGCTCGAGCCTTGCGCGCTTGCAACAGCGTGAATGCCAGAGATGATCGATGTACGAGGCGAACAAAGGACGTGCAGACAGCCGTCCGTTACACTGGCTATTCGTTGTTTCGCACTGCATTTTGAGCACGTCCGTATACTATGGCCGAGGGATTCTCGCGGAACGAAGAAGCACTCCATCTTTATTTCTGCCGTCACCGTGTCTGCTAAAGGGCCTTTGTTCCGCATGGCCCACGCGAAGCGCAGCACTTTAGCATAATGTGTTATACACTGTAAAAGAAGCAGACGGCCGCAGTCTCTGCAGACGGCGTCTTGAGCGCGCACACACACGCACAGACGCGAGAGAGACGCCCGACGACGCGACGCGTTGCGCCAAGCGCGCCCGGCGTAAGCGTCGGATCGGCCGCAATTAAACGCACACGCGCGCCGAGTATGTAAACCTGGCCATGACGCGAGAGTGCGCGAACGCACGCACACAACTGACGCCCATTCATGGACGAACGGAGCTAGTAGAACGCTCGCTGCGGTTTCGAGAGGAGAGAGGGAAGACGACTTGTAGAGGTTTTGCTGACGTGCGCGCACGCGCGTTTCCCGGCGCCGCGCACACCGGTCGATCCACTTGCGGCCAGCTGTACGCCCGAGGGGTGCACGGCGGCGGTGGGGTTTTGTGGGGGGAGGGGTGCCTGCCGAGGGATGCGGACCGGCTCCGTGGGGCCTTTTTTTCGTGAATGAAGCCGGCCGTTTTACTACGAACACCTGCTGTGAGCAGCCAGCGAGCGGGCACTCATTCAACCTGCCGCGATTGCGTTTGGCGGCGCCTGGCGGCGTGGCGTGTCGATACTTGCGGGCAGTTTGCTCGAGGAAGTTGCGGGCACGGCCCGGTCGGGGAAAGCCGGAGACGTTCGAACACATTGTATCGACTCTTTTTTTCTGGCACGTGTTTTATTTCTGCGCGCATATTAGCGCTGGACGCCTTGTCTCGCCGTATAGAATCAGTGGTGGAGATCAGTGCTTGGGTTCTATATCGCAAAACCGAATCTCAACACACTTTACTTACGGGCGCAGTCTGCAGCCGGCTCCGGAATTGTACCACACCAGATCACCGGATACTGCCAGAATAGCCTATAGCCGAGCGTAGCGCAACCTAACCTAACCTTAGCATGACTGCAATAACATCGAACTCGAGGAATTGTACCAAACCCGACCACCGGCCTCGTTTTCTATGTTTGGCATCTGGTTATTTGCATGCTGTTCTTATCTTTTTCAGTGCTGCCTTGGTCACGAAATTTCTTTAACGCGATGGCGTTAAGGGCCTCGCGTCGTGTAAAATCCCGTGTCGGCGTCTTGCGTCGGACGTTACTTAGCGAAAATCATTCCGCACCACAACCACACAGGCTCTCCGCGTTGTTCAGAGACGTTACTGAACTAATTAAATTTCTCGAAATAAGATGCGTCAGAAAAAACGTACACTACAGCCTAACCACCACCTACAGATTTGATAGCGTCGGATGGTAATTTGAATGTACCGGAAAACATGATTATGTTAATCGGGAATTGAAATAGAAACCCCTTTTCCAGCGTTTCTACCATCAGTAGAGCGCCGCGGTGCCCTCGCTTCCTTGCAAAAACTCCATCCAGATGGCGCTCGCCTCCGAGCATCCGCGCCCCACGCAAGAGGCCGCGTTTCTACCAGAAAGCTCGCCCGCTCGTTTTCGTGTATAGCGTTCGCAGCCAGCGTTTCCTGGTAAACATTACGGTTACATAAGCTATATATATATATATATATCGCAGGCTCATGTCGGGGACTCTGAGTGTTGAACGGTGGCTTGCAGTTATATTTGAAAATCAAAGTACACAAACAATGCATGCAACCGGGGCTAACCTACGTGCGACTCAGACAATGACGAGGTAACTTGAGAAGAAGGCGGAAACCGTGCACGAAACGCTACAGCACAAATTGTTATGTGTGACATGAAAACAACAGGAAGAAGGACGGCAGTACGAGCCATACAGGTAGCGAACGAGTGTAGCTGATATTCTATGTAATTGGGAAAGGGGGTGGAAGAGATAAGCTGGAGGAGTATGCGGATGGGGCTGCTCACGTAATGCGTATAGCGCAGATAACGGGTGGTATTAGGGTATTAGATATAAACGGGTGTTAGGTATATTAGGATAATAAAATGGCGCCAGTGTAAAGGGAAGTGCCGTCGAAGACAGCAGAGGACAAGGTACTATGACTGATATTATGAAATTTGTAGGCAAAAGAGATGGGCGCCGGCTAACGTTGTAGAATTGTGCTTGGAGGTCATTGCAAGCGACCTTCGTCCTGTAGTGATGATGATGATGATGGTGATGATGATAGCAGTGATTCCGACGCCATAATCGGGGCGGCGACGATGACCATGATTACGCTGATTGTGTGATATCGACATTGACGATGGGGACGCGGTGTTGGCTCGGTGGTAGCAACGATGATATAATGGAGACGTTGTGGCTGCTGCAGCAGCTGATGATGATCTCAATGATGACGACGACGATGACGTCGACCTTTCGAAAACCAGGACGCACAGCGTGACAACGGACGATGGGCCGAATGGCCCCCTGGCGGTCACGAGCGGCAATTCAGTCGGGGGCCACGTACTGCACGGAACTGCTGGCACTGATGCTCGTGAGCACAGCCGCGCGTACGTGACCGCGCGGCAGTGCATATTCTCATGCGTCTTCCGCGCGTGCAGCAACAACGACGCTATACACGCGGACTGCACAACCACGCGCCCGCGTGCAAAGCGCCCTCCTCGTCCCTTCCGTCTTTCCAGGTGGCGCCGTGCGGGCTTGCTCCCGCGGGACTCTCTTGTTCATTCCGCGGTCGAACCAGGCCGTGGGCGGCCGAGGGCCACACGTATCTTCTCCGCCCCCCCTTCCCTTCTTCTCGCTTTTGTTCTTATTATTCATCGTTTTTCCTTTCTTTTATTTCTTCCTTCCTTCCTTCGAGAGGTGGTGGCGAAGCTTGCGTCGATGCACTGGGCCGAAATGGCGGATCAGCGCATCTGATCGCGTGGGGATGGGCACGACCAACGAGGAGGACGTGATGGCGCCGCGACTGATCGCGGCTGAAAGATCACGGCGCCGCTTTTAAAGGAGGAGGGGGAGGGGAGGGGGAAGGCTTGCAGCTTGGCTAGTTTTGCGTGCCGTGTGTATGACTCCTCTATCGCTTTTGAGCGGGCCCAGCAGGCGGCGGTTCGCTTGAGGCCGACTAAGCATCCAGGAGATGTAAAAGAAGACGGAGAAAAGAGATCAAGAAACGATGCTATGTGACCTTTCAAAGCTGCTTACGCTTTCCAGGGCTATGTGTAGCGTCTTTGTCGAGGCAGCGACGGCGACATCGTCGAGATTGGCTTATTTTGCGGCATCCCTTCTGAGCCTGCGACCTTTTCTGTTTTGTTATTTTCCTGATATTGCTGTCGGAATAAGTATTCGCTTGCTGATTTGCTATAGGATGCCAAGGACAAGCGGTGTCTTTGCCAAGGGACCGATGTTAGACGACGAGTCTGATTAGTGTGGTATCGCTTGTGGCCTCGCTGTCTTCTCTGTTTTTTTTTCTGATATGCTCGATTTTCATATCGCTTTTCGCAAGCTGGTAATCTAATTGCAAGAGGCTAGTAGTGTCCTTGTCAAGGAACAGTCGGCAAGGAGTACGAGTTTTGTGGCATTGGGATCTTCTACTAATCTCGCTATCTGTCTTTCTTCATGTAGTTCATCTTGAAGCGAGCTTTCACTGGAGGCTTTGTTATCAGTTATTCTTCTATCCTGGGCAACTTGCTGTCACTCGAGGTCAGACTGTAACAACAATCGACCACTTTTTAAAAGTCGTCATCGGATCAGCTTTTATGATCTGCGCTTGTAAACACTGACAACAGAGACCTTCCGACATTCGTACGGGTATACTGATTTGCAAAGCCTCCACAGTTATCTCGTCCTTATCGATAGATATGTCTAAATGGAAAAGAGAGATGAAAATTCGAACAGTATAGTCTAGTATGACACGCGGTTTGCTGCCGTAGACGAAGAGGAAGTGAAAGCGAGACATCAGCTATTAGCAATTTTGTTTTATTTGTGCCAGTAGCCTGGCGTGTTATCTAGTGGGTGCGTATTTACTCTATCCTGCGCTTCCCTTCCCAACTAGGGACATGTGGTTCTCCCTTCATGAATAAAAGACTTTGTTGTTATTATTTGTGCTTGAGTACAGCCCTGTGTAGGACATATCATATGAAGCGAACAAGCTTCTTGGGATATGATTAATAAAAATCGGGCCCCTCGGTTAACCCCCTTTCTTTTTGTCCTGTGTAGAATGTGATTTTGTGATCGTACACCAGCTAACTCGTAAGTTCGACTAGATTCGCTATCTAGTTAGCTATAGCTTGACTAGCGACAAGCTGTACGACCCTGACACAGCTATAGGTGTCGAGACAGAACAGGTTGTCTACTGCCACAAAAATTTCATTCAGGCAGTCTATAGGTAGACTAGTGACATATTCCGTGAAGTGTATAGCTTTTCTGCAGACAGCCTGCCCACTCTTGTATGACCTTGGATATTTTTGTTGACCTGTGCCTGTAGCCATTCTGCAAACAACTATTTCAGAGGCCTACGAGCCACGATAGACGAAGGAAAGTGAACTTGCTGAACATACGTTTCATAGCCGAAACGACAAGTTTGAAAGAACGCAGAGTAGTCTGCGAGAGGGTCGTAGACAATATATAGGCTATAGATTCACGTCTACAAGGATAACGCGAGAAATTTCCCAGCTTGCTTACTTCTTGAAGACTTTATTTGGTGCCACTAAAATCAACACTGATGCACACTTGAAACGTTCTTCTTTCGCATGCACGCACAAACAAATGTCACAGCACAAATGGCACAACAGTCGGCAGGACGGGCCGCGCGAACCTACCACAATCACGTGACCCTTGGCCCGTGCGATTTTCGGCTTCCACCGTGCCCTCGATCGCCAAGACAGGGAAATTCCAAACCGCCACAGCGCAGTCAGGTTATGAACTAGCATTTATGCTCATAAATAACATGGAGAACAATGTGTAATATATGGCATCGCTACAAGCAGGGTAACCTGCCAGGTTCAAGGATGGCACACGTGAGGTTGACAAGGAACTAGGGAAACAGGTCGAGAATGAATATAGCCACGATAACTGGGGAACTTATCCCGCGCACGATCCGAGAAAATACGTGAAGGTGCGACCATTAAGTAGAGGTAGTGAGAAATTGCACTGAGGTCACTGCATGGTAGCACGTCTCAAGAAGCTAATCTCGTGGTCTGAAACTTCACGTACAGTTCCTTGCATACTGTACGACATTCAAGCAGAGAGTTTGCGGCGCAGAACATCGTGACTTGCCTAGCTATAGCAAGACTAACGGGCTGTTGAACGCTGTCTATGTATATATACCTATATCTAAATTTCACAGTAAACCTGAGATGAAAAACGTACGACCCACGGCAAGATGCTGCCTGAAGGTAATAAGCGCATGCTTTTATTCGCACTTACTTTGTGGTAGGACTAAACTCGTGCGAGCTGAGTGTGACTCAGTCAGTTTGTTTTAAGCACTTCATCTGTTCGAAAAAAAAAAAAACATGCGTGGTAGATTAAAGTATGGTATGCTGCCGTGACAAGCAGCTTGTGACAAGATGATAGGGGCTCGTCAGCAATATAGTTAAGGCCAAGATTAAAGGCTCGCTGTTGATGAAATGAAGGGCTACAAGCCTTTGAGAATTAACACGTTTAAGTAATCAGTAACTAGTGAGGCAGCCGCTACCGTCGAGGTGGGGGTCTCGTCCGGTAAAGACTTAAGTTTCATACCTAAAATTACTCAAGTTTATGAACTGGAGACGGAGGTTCACCAACAGGAGCGGGATATCGCACCGTTCGTTCCTGCATACCGAAACTGCTGCGCGACTCTAACCTCTCGGATCTGCGACTTCATACGCGTATCCGCTGAAACTGGCCAGCAGGGGCAAAATATCGCAAAGTGTGTATGTCTTCGTTCGAAGCAGCAGCGTACGGCAAGGCATTTCACAGCAGCCGCCCGCAGGCTTACGCAAAAACTGAAGCGATTGACCGCGTGGGTCCTCAAGCAAGGCATTGTCTCGCGCTCACACTTTATACCGCAATTCGCGTGAGGGTTGAAATATGAAGGAGACACGGCTTCTTGAAGCACTGCAATGTCTCAACGATCTGGATTTGTTTCCTATGCCTAATATCTTGCTTCAATACTGAACCACAATGCGCCCTACAATCGTCTCCTATACGCTCGAACTTTCGCACAGAGTCCGGATGCCAGCGTCTTCAGAGGCAGCATGCTGCACAGCCAGAACTGATTAATGCTTTGCCTACATTTATTCGAGGTCCCTAAGATCGAGTTTCCGATAGCTCGATTGCGTTGCATTTGTCTAGTTGTTTTTATGAAGGGCAGTTGTGCAATTCACCTCGCAAACCACGTGTTCTCACCACCAGTACACGCATTCTTTCAAGCCCACTCTCTTCAACACCAGTGCCATAGTACCTATATGAAGGACACTGGCTATATGTGTGTCAGTAAGTTGTGCACTGATTTCAAAAGGTAAACACGAATGTCTTTGTTTGCGCGTACAGAACGACACGCTGACACGTATCCTTACTGACGAGCACTTCGAGAGATCAGGCCCACGGTGCTTCGAGCTAAGCAACGTGAAAGAAGCCAGCCTGTGCACTGCGTTATGCGAGCTTGCCACAAGACCAGCTTCTAGCAATCGCTTAAAGTAGCGTATACGTGTCTCCACCTACGTACGACACGCCTATGTAGTATAACCGCTTGACAAAGCAGACTGTAACTTAGATTGTTAATGTATCCCTCAGAGCCTCTCGGCATTAGAGAGGAGACGACAAGGAAGAATCGCCCATTGTCGTCAGAGGAACAGATCGTTTTCGCAACGGAACACTCTTATAAAACTACTTCCGACAAAATTTGCAGAAGTGTCGTTATCCGACCATTGGCCCAGGTTTATCAGGATGACACGATTCTCAAACCGCCTCAAGAAATGTCACAGCAGGCCACTTGTTATACACACATCAGGTCAACATCAGGTCATCACATCAGGTCCAAGAACGGCGCGCCAGTAGGGTTGTAGTGTTCAAGTCGGACGGCACTTATGTCCTTCAGTTAGGGACTGAAACTTCCATGCAAGCAGTGCGCTACAAGTCATTCACAAAGCGAGACAAAAAATACATGGGTGGGTCAACCAGCCTTGTTCAACTTATTCCTTGGTAGTTGCAGCGTTCCAAGGCGAAGTGTACGCGAGGTGTTCAACGCACTTCACGTCGCCCGAGGAGAGACCATTGCCTAACGTCGACTATGTTGAGAGACCACTCGCAGGGAGCACCTCGGATCTCACTGTGCTCACCAGGAGAATCAGGTTGTTGCAGTACGCTTCCGGGGGACACAGCTGGTCACAACACCACCTTGAGCGATGCATATACGATCGTACACAAAGTGCAACCAAGTCGCGACATTTCCGACAACGTGGGCACGTCGTGTAAATGGAACGCAAATATCTCAGCTGTTGTAAAAGATATGCCCGAGTCGACGCACACAGTCCTGTTTGCGCAAGCGTCGAAGAGTGCTGAAGACCCCTTGGCTGCTATGCGACATCATTTTGTCGAGGGTGCTTCGGCTCTGTCCACTCAAAGTCCAACCGAACCACTCTCACATGCGAAAACTTCCAGAGTCCACCATTGTTGTCTCGGCGCTTAAGGAAAACACAAGGTCCTGCGTTTCACATCTGCGGTTGACAGGCAATAGCGTTGAGGTAAGTTAACGTGTCCTTTCGGTGCGACGGCAGATCATGTAGTCCTCATACGTTCGCCACCTCGAGCAGCGGGCAGATTTGAAGTTTCACACGTACAGCATCACTCTTGGTCTCTCGTTTACTCTGGGCTCAAGTGCATGGTCATGCGTTTGCCATCCGTGGTTAACCGACACTAGCGTTGAGGTAAGTTCACGTGTGCTTTGCGTGCAACGCTAGATCTCGTGGTTCTCAGGTGTTATGTACAATCTCAGTCTCGCGGTTCCCACATGTTCACCACCTCGATCAGCGGACGCCTTCGAAGCACGCGAGATCACGCGACTTTCATGTGTCCTATAGGCACGTGGATCACGTGTTTTCTAGTTCACCACCTCGAGCAGCGAGCACCTCCGAAGTGCGCAAGATCACGTGGTTTTCAATTGTTCCGGGCACCCGAGTCACGTCGTTCGCATATATTCACGGGCACTTTCGAAGTCTGCACACGCGCACCGAATCACTCTGCCGCCTCGCTTCCCGACGACATTTCCGTCAGAACCCTGCTAGACAGAGAAAACAAAAAGTTCGTAGCAGGGTTTCCAGCAAGGGGTACTTAGCACGGAACTTTCGCACCGTCTCAAACGTTCACGTGACCCGAGGAGGTGGCACGCCAGCGCTTCGGTCCCCCCAATCGAGTTCCTCAGGACACTCTAATAAAGTTCTTGTCACTGTCAGGGTTTCCAGCTGGGGTACTTAGCACGGAACCTTCGCACCGTCTCAAACGTTTGTTCACGTGACCCGAGGAGGTGTGCACGCCAGCGCTTCGGCTCTCAGCACGAGCAGGAGCACTCGACGAGCACAGAGATGGTGGCCAGTATCCACCGGCACTGTCGCCTCTGCGTCCAGTCCCGGCAGTGCCAGCGTAGCACCGTCTTGTCCGCCGAGCTCTTCTCTCGGCAGGACATGCCCGGCGGGAACGAGCACGACCGCCGGCTCTTGTAGCAGCGGCCCTCGCGTATCCACCGGGGCCAGAAGCGAAGGCCCAGGTCCTTCCACCGGTACACCAGCGGGCAGTAGGTGTAGGTCCAGAGCAGCTGGCGCATCTTGCGCCTCAGCCTCCGGCCCATGTCCAGCCGGACCCGGAGCCCGCCGGGCAGCTCGATGTTCTTGAGCCGGATCTTCTGCAGCTCTCGGGGCATCGGCCTGGCGGGCACCAGGCGGCCCTTCCTGAGCCGGAAGCCCGGCTTGAGGCTTCCTGCGTTACGGACAATGCGGTGGCTTGTGTTGAAGGAAAGGTTATCACACTAGAATTGTTCGCAGGAGTGAAAGCCAACCAGTCTGCTATGTCGGACGTGATATTAGCGAATGTGGGCGCCCCATGTCAACCATCACTTAAGAAAGAAAAGGCTTTGTGAATACGGCCCCGATGTGAGAGTGTTTCGGACAGGGATACAGGCCGGGAGACATGCGCAGCGGTCGAAATACAGTCGGTATATCAAACGCAGGTTCTGCGCGACAGTTGAATTTCAGAGCAATTTGTGCCCGCAGCCAATAAAACCGTACAACGCTACATCATGTTCGCGCTTAATGAGATCACGCAGTATGTCCGAATAAGAAGCTGCGTGCATGCCAAGGCTGCGGCAATATTCAGCATTTTCTCAGATCTTGCGGTCTGTAAATTTTCGATGGTGACTGTGCACGGTATACGGTGCTATGGAAGGGAGCCACATATTTTCGTTTAAAGCGAATCAAACTGAGGCTCATTCTGGCTTACACGTTATGAGGATTCGCTGCTCGAGCCGGAATTAAGTGTTCTGTTGTTCACTTTGGCGCAATATGTGCATTGTTTAACTTGTTGGCTAACCGCCTTTACCGACTTATTACGATAACAACTATATGGACAACCCAGACGCGTTTCCGCCGTCGCCGTCGTCGTGAGGTTCTGCATAAAGTCCAAGTGCGATAACACAGTGGCTGCGGGCCGTATGCTGCGTGTGCGAGTGAAAGCGCGCGGGGGTAAACCGGCGATGGTGGCTCGATCTTGCGAGCTCAAGGGTCTACTCCGGCGGCGGCTGCGTACGGCGCGGACGTGTGCGCCCTGTCTTGAAAGCGATCTGCGATTGGGACAGAATGCGCCGAGTGCTGATAGCTTCGTGTGCGCTGTGTTCGTGCCGCTTAGTTTGCGCTGCAGCGAGAGGCAGTACGAAGGTCACTTCGCTCGCTGCTGCTGCCGCAATTCCTCGCACCAGCGTTTGGACAGCGAGCGTCCGCGGTCATCGAGTGAGATGGCTTCATGATTTCTTTTTGTGCGCGCGTGACACCATGCTTTCTAATTCAGTTAGTAAGCGAATGCTACAAGTGTATACGGCCGATAAAACTACCATGCTTACTTCATATAGTTGTCTAATAATTTGCTATCGCAATCGAGGACGAACCTACGACCTTTTTTTTTATCATGCGCTTGATCTATTCAGAACTTCGTGAAAATCGTCGTCCATTTGATAGCGAGAGAGGCATGTCTAATCAGATCGCACGAGCACATAGCCTATAATCTAAACGAGCCCTAGAGATTTCCTTGGTATGTTCGGTGAAGCATGTGTACATTATAGCGGACGGGCGTGCGCAGATTTCACTACACTGTGGCCAGTGCCACGTGACTTACAGCCTGTGCCGTGCATTGGCGTTTCAGAGAATTGGGAGAGCGTTGATGTAGGATTTGGAATCTTGAAAGCAGGAAGGCGACTGAGCCATTAAAAGGACCTGGCGGGCCACAAGATAGGCCTTTGCAGGCTGCGTGTTTGAGAGTTCTGGCATGTTGACTGGAAAACTAAGCGCAAGTAAATTGCACAAGGGCATATGGAACAGACGAGGAGTAGCGTTTGTCCTCGTCTGTTCCATCTGTCGTTGTGTAATTTAGGCGTGCTCAGTTTTCCAGACAACATGTTGGACCAACTAGCCGAACAGTCCTCCTTTCTTCAGTTAGTCGAACAGCACGAGTGTCGTCGAACGCCCGTGCTACGTCATTTACCGTGAACCGGATGTGACGATGCATGTCGCGTCACAAAGCGTGTTACGCAGTGCGATCTCAAAGCAAAGAGAAAGTTTTACCTCGAAGGCCCAACTCTGACTTCGGCATTCAAATACCCACGCAAAGCACAGAAATACTGTCACCAGGCAACCCAATGAACCAGTTTCTATATTTGTTGCGTTTAAAAGGAGAAAACGTTCATTAATAGAAACTGTTGAAAACAGAACTTTCTGTATGAAATTTTTTTGCAGAAACTGACGAAACGAGGAAGAGTGCGAAAGAATTACGCATCATGATTACCACTACGTGTCAACCAGCACCATAAACGATTACAGTTTTGCAAAGTGCACGTTTTGGGGCACACAAAGCTTAAAAAGATTTATGGACTATCTTGCAATGTACGTGAAATAGGTACTCTGTTTACGTGGATTCTGTAAAAGTTAGGCAACCACATAGGATCCATGCACCTGTTGCCAACTTATAGTACATTAACTCTGTAATAAAAATATGCCTTTTTTTTCATTTATCATCAACAAATTTCATTCATATAAGTTGGGAGACGGCCAATTTGGAGCATACCTGAAGTTATAATGAAATAGGAAGGGCCAGATTAAGAGCGTGTCTCTTAAAAAACTCATGCTGGTTATCAAATTCACTGCTGTATTTCTCGTCACAAGAAACCTATAGTATACCCTCTGAGCTTCCTCAAAGATCCTTCTCTAGCAACACAAGAAGCTGGACCAATGTTGGTACAATATTAGACTCATATAGATCTAGCATATGTCCAATGTGTAACCCCGTGTACATGCTTCCAATCTCTAAAAGTGACTGCCTAGCAATATCTATGCATAGTCACGTTGAACCCATATTGGGCTTGCATTGGCTCAGCCTGCAGCCCTGCTTGGGATTTTAATTTATACATACTGCAGCCCGTTAGGGCTATGGCAGGAGTGGGTGTACATGCGAGAAAAAACTGATTATGATATGCAGAAACAAGAACATAGAAATATAAAAATGTGAAGGAACTATACATCACCAATAGCATTTAAAAATTGAGAAATGGGTAACAAACAAACTTCGGCAGGTAACACATTCCACTGTTCAATCATGCGGGGGAGAAAACTGTATTTGAAAGTGTTAGTGCGTGGATGGAGTGGTCCGATATTAGAGACATGACAAGCTCTAGTTGAAGTCGGGCAAGCAGGCGTTAAAAGGGAGGGATCTGATAGGTGACAAAGAGCGTTCTTATAAGAATAGAACATCTTCAGAAATTCTATGTGTCGCCGTCTAGAAAGAATCTGGAGGTTCTGGACGAATATGGAAGAATCTGGACTTGGCTCATGGATCGCACTGGAAGCTTTACAGATCTGTTGTTTTACCATTGGGATGGAGGTAGCTTTCCTTCGGCCTTTGTACGGCCATGAACTTTGGGTCGAAGTGCCCCGCCAGGATCCTCTGAAGGTTGGCCGGGTCCAGGTCTTCGGGTCCAGGGTCGTACAGGTGCCCGACTGGCTCGACCAGGTCGATGACCGGAAGGTCGTCCGAGGGCAGAGGGCGCAGCAGTAGCGGCGGCTTGACGTCCTGACCCTGACGATCGCCCTGGCGCTGCTGCAGCTGGGCCGTCTGATGACTCTGGCGACCCCTGGAGGGCCTGCGAGAAAGAATGACACCGTTTTCGATGCGGAAGAGTTCGTGCGTATGGAGCTGTGAATAACTTTCAGAGGGTCACCAGAGAGAAACAATATGTCCGATAAGACTGATAAAGTATTATTTCAAAACTCTTAAGTTCGTAGATTTCGCGGTAATATGTTGATTATTAGAAGAAAACCCGAAGGTCAAAGCTCCGTTTTCTGAATTTCGCTCCGTAACTGCAACGCCAGCATGTTCCTGTGGCGTCACAGATTATGGAAGCTTGGCTTACACATACGTCACCATTCTGCGTTATTTATAGCTTCCTTAACGCTACTGGACAGTGAAATGACACTTCTGGAATACGGCTGATGGGTTTGCGGGATGCGATGCTGGGATTAGACTTGGCGCATGCGCAAAATCACACGCTTGTTGTGCGCATATGGTGAGTGTTTCCTGAATGACCTACCAGTTTTTACTCGGAGCTCTTATTGTCGTCGCTTGTTTTTGTGTGTGTGTCTTTCTCCGTGTCTTTCTTTGTTGGGGCTGATTTAGAGAAATGAATTCGTACCACCTATAGACAGCTCAATTCGGCATATGCTTCTAACGGTAGCGATAAGGCTAGGTACGTTGACGTCGCTCGTAAAAAAAAATTAACAGGCGTGCTGCACGTTTCTTCTACAGGTTCCGCCCACGTGCGGCAGCAGCAGCAGCGATTACAGAAACAGAACGCAACGGGCTAGCACTGACGTCATTCACGTCACATCCGGTTCCCGAGTGCCGAAACGGAAATTCGTTCGTAGTAAGAGGTATAGTAATACATCATTCAGGGTGTCGTGACGCTCGCCAGTATCTTTTACAAGAGTTCAGAGGGTTTGCACCTTCGTATAACGCAATAAAAATGGCAGATAGAAATTGTATAAGTCAGTAAATATATATACTTCTTTTAGTCTCGACTGGTAATTGCGCAACAGGGGTCTTGTCACAACAGAGATCTTGTCAACACAGGTCTGGGTGTCAACAATTCCGGGTAGAAGCGCCAACATTTCCTTTTTTTTTTTCTTCTAAAATTTTGCGATAACCAACCCGTTGCATCTCGCGACTTTAATGCATGAAAAGATAATTAGAATTTACATGCTTACAAGATCCTGATACGCCGCTATAGATATCGTTGAACTTCTGCGTCAAGGGGACAGGTCTGGTCCTATGCCGGCCCTCGACTAAAATTTTCACGCCAGCGAGTTTTCAATAACTCATCTAGACACCGATGGAATGCTTTCAACAGTGACTAATTAACAGGTTCATTCTTATGCTCCGAAACCCCGACTTAGCGCATCTTGCAAAGAGCACCAAATCTAAACGCCATATCCGATTACGATTCAAGCGAACACAAGGTACTTGTCTTACAGTTAATGGTGCATGCCCACTGACAATATGCCCACCGTCAAAACGCAGAACAATGTACACGTTGTATGGCGCACTGACGCCATCGTGGTCGTAACGTTTGGTTATTAGCTGCTTCCATGATGTCACGTGAAAAAAATATCTGCGGACTGTACATACACCCTTCGTCTTACAGCTGTTTTTGGCTTCTTATTCTTTTTCTTCGGCTTCGTAAACTTCTTATTTTTGCTGTATAATGTCTGTACACGATCTACATACGCAAAAGTTCAGAAGTATAGCGTATATCGTTTTTTATTTCCTTTTGTAAGATTTTCGTGAATCTCATGACCGCCATGCTGCAGTCTGATTTAACAAAACTAACTGACTGGTGTGACACTTTGCAGACGGAAAATAGCGTATCGAAAACTAAACACGTAAAATTTGCTTCGATTACTCGATTTACCTCTGACCAGCATGCAATACGCGGTATTACTGTTCACTCAGTATATTCAATCAAGTACTTGGGTGTTCTGTGTACCTCAAATTCAAGCTGGAACGCTCACAGTGAACACAGTACCACAAAAGCATGCAAAAAGCATGGTTATACCTGAAACGGCGCTTACACGTTGCGAACACAGATACCAGACTTCACGCGCAGGAAGAAGAAGAAGAAGCCGGAGGGAGCGGATGCACACCACGTCGGCTCCGTATTCCACGAATGTTCTTCTAGGGCAAATAGCCAAAAAGCCACCCGCTATTGCTCGCCAACGGACTCAGCTCGTTCCCAGGAACAAGTGGATACCGAAAACGAGGTGGGATTCCCATTTTTCAAGCCTCTACGACAGTATTTTGGCCGGACCTCGTGGCGGGAGAGCCGCGAGGCCACGCGCCGGGGCCGGCTTCCTCAACAATTGCCGATCATTTTCTCAATGATGGAAGTCACCGTAGAGGGGCGCAGCATATCCCAGGACGAAATGGATACAAGCAAGGGATGGAAGGAGGTCAGACACAGAAGATCAGACCGGCGAACCTCCCAACACCGCGAGAGCACCTTGTCGCCGACGCGGCTCGGCAAGCGCAACAACAACCCATGGAAAGGCAGGCTAGAGCAAATACGCAAGGCAAGCAGAATGCCACATTTGCCAAGAGGGGATTACAAGATTGTGATCAGACCGCGTGGAGGACTCAAATTATCCGAGCACGGTATAGTTCCCCTCACAGCTGCGGTACAAGATGCGGCAGGTATTCCTCGAGACGAAAGGGAGGAGGACATTGTCTGCCCCAACAACTATCAAAATATCCTCATCGTCAGTACCTCGGATCAAGAGCGTGCAAACAAATATCAGGAAGTAGCACGCATCAAGATTCAAGACAAGTTTTACGAGAGCAATGCTTACGAGACAGCGCCTGACATGACGGCCAAAGGAGTCATCAGAGGAATCCCACTCGACGAGGGCCCAAGAGACATCACAGCAGCGGTGGTTACGAGTAAAAACCCAACGGCGATAGCAGCAAAGAGACTCAGTAACACTACCACAGTGATTGTGCTCTTTGAAGGACACAAAGTGCCCACGTACGTCCGATACAGGGCAGCGCTACTCCCTTGCTCCCTGTACAGGAAACAAGTGGATATCTGTCACCAATGTAACAGACTTGGACACAGAGGAGATGTATGTCCCAACCCTGACAACAAGATTTGTGCGGGATGTGGAACACCAAACCCAGAAAAAGACCCAGAAAAAGAGTAGTGGTGTTATACAGATCCACAATAACTACAAGAATATTATACGACAAATATTGCAATTGTTTTGAGTACCTTTTCCCTGATTCATGTGAAACAAAAAAGGGTGTCTTGCGTTGTATACCAGTGCTGTTGTATGGCATTTTTTTTGCTTTATATGTTTTTTGTTTTTCTTTTTTCCTGTTTTTCCCATGCTCGTGTGTGTATATTGTACAATCCACTTCCTGTTTGGGCCTGTGCAAAGGCCTACAGTATTGTTAAATAAATAAATAAATAAATAAACAATTGCCAACCTAAATGTCAGTTATGCGGCGAGGACCATCCGACCGCAGACAAGACGTGCAAAGCCAAATTCAAAAAGCCCTTCATCGTTAAACAGAGACAATGGCACAGACTGCAACGAGAACGACAAGAAGAACATGAGGACGCTATCTCAAGAGAAGACAGAGCAGAGACTCGCGGAACGCCTGGCCTCCTAAACGCCAGGGAACGACGCTCCAGGTCGAGAACAAGGTCTCCATCCGCCACCAGGTCCTTATCCCGGTCCGGCTCCAGGACACCGGGGACACGATCCAGATCCAGGTCCAGAACTAAGCCATCCTCTTCAGCAAACCAGACTAACACGGTGAGCTGGGCAGACGTGGTCGATGGCGTGCGCCCGGGGGCTGGTGGGGAGACTGCCATTAATAACGAGATCAAGCAACTAAAACACGAGAACGCGCAGCTGAGGATTTTGCTAGCACGTATGAGCGATGAAATCAAAATTCTCAAGGAAGGAAAAAACCAAATCAATCAGGTAACTCCCACTCCACACGCGAGCACGAAAGAGCCATTTGAAATCCCGGACAATAAGATGGACGAAGGGGATGAGCCCCCTCCACTCAAACGCAAGGCCCAAGCCATCAGTGATAAAGAAGATAACGCAGTGGTAGATAAAGCATTAGCCGATATTCAAAAGAGCCTAGCAGAAATACAAAAGTGCAATGAAAAACGGGACGAAATGATGAATCAAATGGCTAAGGCAATAGCAGCAATTATGAGTAGATTAGATATCCTAGAGGCAAACCGGTCACCAGGTAATGGACTCCCCTCCGTTGCGTCAGAAGCACCACAATCCTTACCCACTTCACAACCACATAATTATATCAGATCAGCTTCTCTCCAACCTCCCGTCTCCCTCCCATGGTCGCACCCGAAATGAAGCGCGCTAAAGAAGGGTTCAGGATATGGCAGTGGAATTGTAGAAGTTACGAAAACAAAAAGTCAGTCTTGCAGCAGTATTTGAAAGACAAGGATACACCGGACGTCATAATTCTGCAGGAAACACACGGGATTGCAAAGCTAGCAGGATACAGATCTTTTGGCTATGCCGAAGGGGACACCAGGGCATTAACTACGCTGGTAAAAAGAAACATAACTTGCATGCAGCACAACACAGGCATAACGCACATTGACAATATTCTATTGGAACTCATCCCACAAAAGAAGACAGGACGTAGCTTATTTATTCTCAACATTTATAGTAACCCCATGCTACATAAACACAAATTCAAGAACCTGTTCCAGAAAACACTCAGACTTGCTGGAGAAAATCCGGTAGTTATAGGAGGAGACTTTAATGCCCCACACACCACGTGGGGATACTTATATACCAGAGCAAAAGGAAGGGACTTATGGAACGACTCGCAAGAATTAGGCCTCACGCTCGTCACAGACCCCGCAACTCCAACCAGAGTAGGCACGGCGCTAAACAGGGACACAACCCCAGACCTAACCTTTACCAAGAATATTGAAAAGGCGACATGGCACAACACACTGGAAGATTTGGGTAGTGACCACCGCATATTGGAGTTACACGTCAGAGAAGGGCCGAATAGACCCAAGGAACGACAGATGAAATTAGTAGACTGGGAACTGTTTCGTAGAACGCGAGAGAAGACACAACAACGATCAATCGCAGACATAGAACAATGGACTAAGGAGCTCAGTGATGACGTCAAAGCTGCCACAAAAATAGCACCACCTGAATCTAACTTGGATAAATGCGACAGCAGACTTCTCCACATGTGGGAAGCTAAGCAGTCGCTTCAGAATAGACTTAGCGGTCAGAAGCATAACAGAAAATTAAGAAAGCGCATAGCACTCCTCAACAAAAAAATAGAAGAACATGCTAAGCAATTGACCAAACAACAATGGGACGAGATATGTAATTCCATGGACGGACAATTAAGCACCGGCAAAACCTGGCACATGCTCAGATTCCTGCTTGACCATGACAATAACAAGAAAAATCACATGCAAGCCATTAATAAGTTAATACACGCATATGAGGGTACAGAAGAGGAATTTCTCAATGAATTACAGCAGAAATACTTAAAACAGGCACCCCCTTGCATCTATCCTAGCTACAACGGGAATACAAACGCAAAATTAGACGAGGAACTCACGGAGGCAGAAATCCGCGCGGCCCTACAAAAGTTAAATACCAAATCTGCCCCAGGCCCGGACGGTATAACCAACAAGACTCTCAGGAACCTGGATGATGAATCGATAGCCAAATTAACAGAATACATAAACGAGTGTTGGGTAAAGGGAGAAGTGCCAGCTCAATGGAAGAAAGCGACGATAACGCTTATTCCAAAACCTGGTAAGAAGCTTGAGATTGACAACCTCAGACCAATCTCCCTAACATCCTGCGTCGGAAAATTAATGGAACATGTAATTTTAAACAGAGTAGACAACTTCTTAGAGGATAATAACATATACCCAGATACAATGATAGGATTTCGCAAAAATCTTTCGACACAACATGCGATGCTCCAACTTAAGCATCAGATAATCGATTATAACACGCGCTCGACAAGGGCCATCTTGGGCCTTGATCTTCAAAAAGCTTTCGATAATGCCAACCACGCAACCATATTGGAAAACATCGAACGAATAGGACTAGGGCAACGGACGTATAACTACATCAAGAGCTTCCTATCAGATAGGAAAGCAGTCATCTCCGTCGGAGGGCTCAAGTCACCCGAGATCGACATAGGGGGGGGCCGGCACGCCGCAAGGCGCTGTCATCTCGCCGATGCTGTTTAATCTCGTCTTGATGGGACTCCCCGAAAAATTAAATCACATAGAGTCCCTGAATCACACAATCTACGCGGACGATATTACTATCTGGACCTGTGATGGCAGCGACGGATCAATAGAACAACGACTCCAGACTGCAATTAACACAGTAGAGGAACACCTCATAGGAACAGGCCTCACATGCTCTGCAGAGAAATCTGAACTTCTATTATACCGCCCCACACTTAGAGGCAGGCCTCCCAGAGGATACGACAGAAACAAGGCTCATGAGGAAATCAAGCTACACACCAAGAACGGGCGGAATATCCCAATAGTCAACCAGCTCAAAGTGCTGGGTCTGGTAATCGAGAACAAAGGCACAAATAGGGAAACCGTAATGAAGTTAGACACAAAGGTAACAAACACCATGAGATTAATCAAACGAATTACTAACAAGCACCAAGGTATGAAGGAAGAAAGTATCATACGGCTGATACAATCATTCGTAATCAGTCAGATCACATACATAGCAGCCTTCCACAATTGGTTTGCAGCTGAAAAGCGTAAAATTAACAACATGATAAAAAAAGCATACAAACTAGCGCTAGGGATCCCCATCAGTACGAGCACGGATCTCCTGCTAAAGTTAGGACTCCACAACACACTGGACGAACTCATAGAAGCACAACAAACATCTCAAGCAGAGCGACTAACCAAAACCAAAACGGGACGGCATATACTAAGCAAACTAGGAATGAATTATCACAATCTATACGGGGAAAAGATGACGATAACGAGAGAAATTCGTGACAAACTCCTAGTACCAAATATACCCAAGAACATGCATCCAGGTTACAACGACGGCAGACGCAAGAGTAGAGCAGAGAAAATTATCCGAAGCTTTGGGTCACACGACAGAGCAACCTTCGTAGACGCGGCTGAATACCCAGACAGAAATAGCTATGTAGCAGTAATCGTAGATCACACCCAAAAACCCCTTACAAGCGTATCAGTTAATACCAAACATTCCGAGACCGCAGAGAAGGTAGCCATTGCACTAGCATTGGTCTCCACGAATGCTCAGTACATCATTAGCGATTCTCAAGCGGCCATTAGAAATTATGCAAAAGGTAGGATCTCTCCTGAGGCATGGCATATCATCAGAGTCAATGAAGCAAAGTTCTCCAATGCAGAGAAGAACGGCAGGCAATTGACCTGGTTCCCAGCGCATACGACTCCAGACATTCCCTCAGTCAACCTCAACGAGGTAGCACACCGCGAAGCTCGAGGTCTTACTCGCCGAGCTGAGCAAAGAGTGACTTCCATCGGTCAGGAGAACGCGGAGGAGGAAATTTGGAGAGAAAAAGACATATTAACAAGATTTAGTGACATTACCAAATTCTATCAAAATCGGAGGCGAGTATTACCACCGCCTCACACTAAACTGAACAGAGCTGAGTCCGTTACTTGGAGGCGACTACAAACAGAAACTTATACGAGTCCCGTGCAACTAAAAACTTTCTACCCCGATATATACGAGAGCGATATGTGCAAGCTATGCAAGTCTGTTAGAGCCACCCTTCAACACATGTTGTGGGGATGTGAAATATATCAAAATAAAATGGCAGTCTCCCCAGAAAATCTACGGGCGCGGTGGTCGGCCGTGCTGCTCAGCTCAGAACTCCAAGACCAACTTTGGGCCGTCCAGCGAGCCAAGGAAGCCACACAGGAGCAGCAGCTCCCAGTGGCCATCTAGGCGGCCCCAGGCCCGGGCCTCTCAATCGCCGGATTCCAAATAAAGTTATCGCATCACTTCACGCGCACAGTTCTCCTATCAGGCCAGGCTTTTTTTAGCATATGCGTCCGTAGTTTGGCACCCCCATCACTCTGATCTCACGAATCCACTCGAATCAGTCCAAAATGAAGCTGTGCGGTTCATCTTATCTTCATACTCTCGATATCAAAGTGTGTCCGCCTTAAAGAAATCACTCAATCTCCTTTCTCTTGACATGCGCAAGAAATTATCACCGTTGTCCTTCTTCCATGGTCGTTACCATAGCAACGTTGCCTTCGCTCGAGCCCCATATTCTTCCCGCTCCCCACATCTCGACCAGCGCAGACCATGTTCATAAAGCAAAACCCATACTTGCCAGGACTAACGCTTATCAAAGTTCGCCTCTAGTTTTATCCATTGCCGAACGGAACTCGCTACCTTAAAATATTGTCTCGCTTACGGAATCGTCATCATTTCATGCAGCACTGCTAACCTTTTTAGAGTGTATCAACCTGTCCGAACCCACGTATGTTTGAATACGTACTTGAACCGTATTTTCATGTGCTTGGTATTGTGTAACATTCATTCCATTTCGTGTGAGGTGTATTTATGTAGATTGTTAAACTAAATCATCATTCGATTGTATCTTTAAACTCGTGTACTGATGGGTACTGGTCGTCTCCATTGCGTTTTAAGTTCTTATGCTTTATTCACGCTACCAAATATTCTATTTGGTAGCGTGAATAATTTTCTATTTCTATTTTCTATTTCGTAGCGTGAATAATTTTCTATTTTCTTTCTTTCCTTTCTTTTTTTCCTATTTTGTTTGTTTCTGTTCGACGTCGAGATCAATTTTTTTGTTTTTCTCAATGGTCTTTCCATATTATTTGCATTGTACACATTGCAATTACGATTGACCTTTTTCGTCCCCCCTCCCTGTGTAATGCACTACCGAGCCCTTAGGGTAAACAAATAACTAAATAAATAAATACTTCGCACAAAATAAATTTCGACTATTTTCCTGTAAAAATTCTTAGGTTGTGCAACCGAGGATAAAGCTGTATTTTTTCAGATTGAGTTGACCAGAAATGAGGCTCTTTTTTTTTGCTGAATCGTAAGAAAAGTTTCGGTTCAGTACTCTGTGTGCATTCTAGTGTTCGTGCACCGACACAGACCACACATAGTATCCACGAGGGTCTTACCGCCGTATTCAGAAATGCACCTTAACTTGAAGCTCATGCTTGAATTGATATAAACGACGCCTGGTGCAAACGCGCCCAAGACGCTCATTGCGTTTCTTTTGGTGCGTTCATGACAGGCGTCATTTAAATCAAGTCGATCGAGCATCGGCTTCAAGGTTAAGATGCATTTCCGAATACGGGGGTTAGTCAACACCACCTAGATAGATAGCACAAGGCATTTTCACTCCGATCCATGACCTCACGTTACCTGGCCCGACTGCAATTTAATATAATATAACAATAATAATAATCTTTATTTCACTCATGAAGTGAGGGAGTGCGGGAAAAAAAGCTGACAAGTCAGCTTGACTAGTTCCCAGCTCCCCGGAGTACAAAATAGAAGAAACAGAAACACTTTTTCGCATGGCAACATAAAAACCACAAACAAATAATAAATACTAATGCAGCAATAACTTGTCGATAACATTGAGAATAAGTAACTATAGAAATAAAAAAGTTTGTTAACTGCGTGATAGAGCAACGTTAAAGAAAACGTACAAACATGAAAAACTGCAAGTAAAAAGCGCTACATAATGAAGGAAAAAACCAAAAATGGGAAAACGAAATCTAATGTGGATGCTCCTGAGTGGGCAACAGTGATTTTGACGTCACCGCTTTCATCACGCAAGCATTGTCGGTGGAAATTTCGGGCCAGGTAGCGTGACGTCATGGATCGGAGTGAACAGGCATTGTTGGTTAGTATGCGGACGCACCTTGAGGGTCTTGGTGGCGCCCCGGTGCGGGCCTGCGCGGTCCGTGACGTCATCGCGAGGAACAGGAGCACGAGAAGGGCGAGCGCTACCGGACCCGCCGGCTGGCGTCTCCGCATGGTCCCGCGCGCACCACCTGTGACGTAATTAGCAGGGTCACGTGTCGCGGGGTCACGTGTGGCGTCACGCTTTGTCGATGACAGAACGCGGTACGTGTGAACAAGAACGAAAGAAAGCTGAGCTAGTTGGTAAGGATTCATTATGCAAAAAAAAAAGTGAGGCGTGCAGACGAAGTGATGCTTGTAGACCGGCACGTGTACCCGACTGACACGTGGTGTTACCATTCCTGTGCATGCGCAGATTAGTTTTGTGTCTTCTTTCTTTTTTCGCCTCAGTGATCCTTTCAGTTGATAGTCGGCGTTTGTGTTGTCCACTTCTATACTCGTGTGTCCCGTCTGCACGCCTCACTTGCACGCCAACGTGTGAACAAACTTCCAGAGACCTGCAAAAGGCGTTTCGCCGAAATGAAGTTGCACATTCAGTCAAAACTAACCCTGTTATCGGGCCCGGTCGACTGCTCGATTCGTGGTTCGCGTTACCGGCTCGGAATCAAGCGAGGCGCATAGAAATAGGCACAGACGCCACGGAAGCTAGATGCTTGTGTCGCAAGGACATAAAATGGACTACTTTAGAGGATCAGATGCAGGCAGACGAATAGACAGACGAAACTTTCGAGCTACTTACCGCTGCGCGCCAGTAAAATTCGTCTTTTGTCTCCTTCAATATGCGTACCGAAATTTTGAAAGTCCATGCGGCTGAGCAATCTGTAAAGCTAGCAAGCATTTAAGGACGATCACGATTCCCGATTTACCCTCAAATAGCGCTCGAAGCGGCTGTTGGATATTATACACAGGTTTGTTTTTTAATGGTCGGCAGGTTCCAACAGTCGCGGTAATTAGTAACCGCGTATTCAACTGCAACCGAACGTTCAATGAAGTCGATTATGGAACTCTCGAACTAAAATTTGATTCGAAGCTACAGCATTAAACAAATATTGCCGTGGCGTGGCGACGATGATAAAACAGGAACACTGCAAAATAGAATGAATTAGTAACGTCAGGAATAAATAATCAAACAATTTTTCTCTTTGATTAAGCTCTCGTTCGAACTTTTCCTTATTGGGCGATTTCCGCGGTACTGGGGCGGAATCCATAAATCGTTCCGTTCGTAAGTGCTTCGTGCTTTTCTCCTTTTTTTCTCTCTCTTTTTTTTCGTCGTAGGTCAGCCTCCTTCGTTAATAATATGTCCGGCATCAGGATGGACCGCGATTCCCTCCTGCGAACAATTCTAGCGGGATAGCTCTTTGCGAAACACAGACCCCCTGTTCTCGGCGTCCCTGTGCTTCCAGTTATCGATTACTTCGGCCTCGCTCCTTGATCTGTCAGCGCCTTCGGAGCGTACTCGTCTATTCTTCTAAGAAGCTACTCTTCTTAAGATCGAATTCCGGCCAATACGGACACCGGACATATAATTAGCGAACGCGGCCAAGCAATATGGCAAAAAGAAAGGAAAAGAAGAACTTACGAACGAAAAGCTTTCTGGATACACGACCCTTTGTCCTCTTGGTAAAACGACCGTGCCGAAAGGGCGTTGTGGACCGGGGTTCGATCCCCTAAACAGGGCGAAGACTTTCTGAGAAAGCTGTGTCGGGTTTCACAGCTTTGTATGACTTTCGGGTTGGCTGCAATCTTCCTTTCTTATTGCGATAGCGATTATGTGGACACTGCGAGCGAATTTTTGCCGTTGCCGTGAGTTCGCGTATATATTTAGGCATATGTACGTAATGTGCCATGCCACGCTGTGTGACACGCGGCATAAACTGGTTATATCGCCACACCGTTCTATCGCTAAAGTTGATCGTACCGCATCTCACATTCTTGACAAGACTATTGCTCGGAGTTCGCGTATATATTTAGGCATACGTATGTAATGTGCCATGCCACGCTGTATGATACGCGGCACAAACTGGTCATATTGCCACACCGTTCTATCGCTAAAGTTGATCGTGCCATATCTCACATTCTTGACAAGACCATTGCTCAGAATTTGGAGAGTGGCTGACCACAAACAGATGTCGTGACACAAAACACCGGCAGCGCATGCCTTTTAACTTAAATCTTCTCAGACTTATATATTAAAAGTGCGAAACAATAAAAGAGCTCAAACTTGAAATTGGTGTAACTATTGTGGTGCGGCTGTGCACCAGCTCCGGGATCGGCCCGGGAAAAAGTTTCGAAACATGCCCGATACGAAAAAGTGGTACTAAAGTTGCTAAGAAAGACGTTGGCTTTAATTAATAACGTAAATGAAATTTGGATGTGGCAGGATTCAAACAGGGATCCCTAGCACAACAGCTCGTTCTACTTAGTGGGCTTACGTTTCCTTCAATTCGTACTGACACCACAACTACGAGCCTTACACTTCGTGTAATATTCTAACATGTTGCTATCGCATTCATTGCTTCCAACTTATGGCGAAACTGTGGCATTTTTTTTTTACTTTGTCAGCTTTTCTTCGTCATACTTCCACTACATGCAACTACGAGCTTTACATTTCGTGTAATATTCTACCATGCGTGGTGCTATCGCATCCATTCCTTTGCCATTATGGCGAAATAATGAATTTTTTTCCAAGAATCTAACTCTACTTATTAGACGAACTTGTGCACAGAAAAAAAGAAAAACGAAATCTCACTCCAGTGAGAATGATAGTGGTGATCACGGTCATCGAATCTCATCACACTGGTGACGTCATATACGCGTCATCACACATTGCAGCTCATTTGGCTGGTGCTATAGCGCGTTAGATTGGATAGCGTTCAAAACTACTCGCGTCGAACGCGCGCTACCTGATTAGACAACGCCTATCTCGGTTGTCCAATCGACGACGGCGTTCGCGACCTCATTCCAGCGAGATTGATAGCGGTGATCGCGGTCATCTAATCTCATCACGCTGGTGACGTCATATAGGCGTCATCACACGTTGCAGCTCACTTGGCTGGTGCTACAGCGCGTTAGATTCGATAGCGTTCAAAACTACTCGCGTCGAACGCGCGCTACCTGATTAGACAACGCCTATCTCGGTTGTCCAATCGACGACGGCGTTCGCGAGTTTTTGAAATCAGCGAGTGTGCGTCGCGACTAGCGATAACACGATAACAGAGATAACGTGGTAAAATGAGGTCGGCGGGCAAAATAAAACAAAAATGAGACAAGGCACTCGTGGCAGTATTAGAAATTTCGAATATTCTGAGATCTGTGCATTAATCTGCAGAGCAGGACATAAGTAAGCTTTGGTTAACGATAGAGCCTCCGGACAACATTTTTTCTTTGCCTTATTTAGAAACGAGAAAAATGATAGATATTTGATTTGATATTGAAAGCCAGTGTTCCTTGAAATATTTGTATTGCAACTGCCTGAAATTTCGGCTGTCTCAACATATCTGCTTGAATAAGAAAAGTTTATTTGAAGTAACTAATGCTCGTTGTCAGAAAATATAATCATAAGTCATGAGAAAAAATTGTCATTTGGATCGTTTAAAATATAAAGGCATAATTTGAGTAAATATTTAGCACAGAAATGGAATAGACTGAATGCACAGTGAAAACATTGTACAATAGCGAGAGCGTTATAATCTTAATATTACGCCCCAAGGGATGAAAAATATAAAATTTGCACGTTTTGGACTTCTAAACAGACATTTTGCGAATCGTGGTATCAGTTTTTAGGGCACAGTTGTGCTGTTATGAACGAGCTGTTACAGCTCCATTTTAATTTTTTTTATGTGCCGATTTTCATCAACCTTCCGAATGAAGTTGAGACCATAAATCGAAATGCTGATCTCATTAGCATGTACTACAGTTTAAGTTCTTACGTATAAAGTGTTGGTAAGATCATATTCCAGCCAATCATTATTTCGTTCACAATCTTAGCGAAGACGGCGTGCCAAAGACAAACGGAACTTACGAATTTAAAACTTGCGTGAATTCAACCCCAGAATCGACTAAGGGCGAAATGCATGGCTGTTCCAGTTAACCCATATAAGCTCCGGAAAAAAAAAAGAAAGACAGTGCTGGAAAGTGCTAAATGGAACAGCTGTGTGTTCTGCCGCCGAATTTGACGACGTATTTCTCGAAACTTCCACCAGCACGAAACGTCTACATAGCCAATTCAGCGAACTTTTAAACCTCGTTGATGGTCACGACAGCTTCAATATTGGAATTGCAAAAGTTGGCCCTAAAGGTTGGCAATTAAAACTATAATTCACAAAATTTCGTTACTTGGTTAATCGATTAGTGACTTGCACATATATGCTAACTTCTGTTGCTGCTAAAAATGCGTTTAGAAAAAAAAAGACTTCTCAGGCAATCGCCTATTCTGCGCTTTGTAATCACCTTAAGTCCTCGCTGAAACACCCAACAGTAGATCCGGGTGTTTCAGCGTTTATTTTACAGGGAAGATATTAGCCTTCACTTGGCCGGCGTTTTTCGTGGTCGCATTCGTTAGCAAAAATGTGGGCCGATCCCGGCAGCTGTGCAGGGCCAGGAACAGTGGCTCGTATACCCCCGTGAGGCAGAGGCTTCAAGCACTCAGCAAAGGGAAGCCAAAAGTGCATAAATCCTTTGGAATCACGCATTCAACATACAGAGCAGCATACGTTTCAATAAATAACAAGCACAAGACAAGCATCCGAACCACATCATTGATGACGAGGCGCTCTTTATAACAAGGCGAAGCACGTAGCGCTTCCCGCATACGTTTTCCGGTAAAGGCTGCTGTTGCGCAATCGGCCTCGGCGACGGCAGCTTGCGAAGTGGGGAGTGACGTCACTAGCCTCACGAGCCTAGCAACTGATGGCAATGTTGTTGCAGCAACGCTATGTGCGGCGGCGCGCTGTCAAAATTACCATTACTCCCATTACTACCATTATTCTAAATTACCGTTACCACCATTACCTCAGCAGCTGTAGTGGTGGGCTTCAACAGCTTCGCTGGACATTGACTTTCGCAGGGCCGCGATGGCGAGTCAATCTCTCTTTATTTTCTTTTATTTTTAAAAAGTAAATACTCCGACAAGCGGCTGGTGAATTTTTACAGGACATTCAGAGAAAGCAACAACTTCGGACACACATGTGCACACTGCGGTGACTGAAAAACGCTGGGTTAACAAACTCAACTTGACTGGGCTAACTATTTTATCACACTTAATAACTGTGCCAACTGCTAGAACCTGTTCACTGAACACCAATTTAAGCTAACCAAAGTTGACTGCATGCACTAAGTGGTAGGCATCTGCTTTGACTGCATATGGTGGGCATCTGCTTCCGTCAATGGAAAGGGACAGTTTGGGCATGTTGTACCCGGCGAAAAATTGTGGCCACTTAGTTGACAACGTTAACGGGGCTGACGTTGGCTATCTATTTTTGGTTTTTACTTGACTAGTACATTTAGTAGGGACTTGTGCAGGCTTACAAACGGAACTCTCCCGTCTGCTACACTGCAAGCTGGCCTCAGCCACAGGGCAACGACCAGCTGTGATCGTTGAGTACCTGACAGCATATACAACAAAAGACACGCTTGAATTCATACACAACACAGGCCTTACGGCACACATACAATAGGCATCAAACATTATGCCTTAGGGAAAGTCCCCATCGCAATAATAATTTAGAGAAAGAAACTGCGCTAACAGTCGACCTTGTAGTGCCCAATACATCACATACGCTGCGCCGAGTTAGATAGCTCAAATGCGGGACGTAAACACGGAAAACATAATGCATACCCTATAAATTCAATTGTAGGTAGTTTAGCATACAATTAATTAATTAATTTATCTGATAATTAGGTTTCAACTAAATTAACACTTCGTTGTTGTTGCTTTCTGTTCTACAAATGTACTTCTCTCCACGACCAGAAATAAAGCTCTACAAGTTGTCCTAGTTTTCCTTGGCTGTAGAACAGTTTTGAAGCGTTACGAGGGCGAGAGCTAGTTAACTGACCACCACAGTCGACCTTTCGCTATGGCCTTACACTGCTGTGCACGAGGTCGCCGGCTCGATCCCCGGTCGCGGCGGAATGCGAGAATTCTTGGGTGCACGTTAGAGAAGCCCGGGTAGTCAAACTGAATCCGTAGTCCCCCCCCCCCCCCCACGGCGTGCACCGTAATCAGAACGCTGTTCCGTCACGTAAAAATCAACGAATAAATAATAAATAATTGTAACTATAGTAAACTTAACGCCGTGCTGACAGAGCACGATCCCCCTGCGTCAACGCGGGCTGCCGGTTCGAATGAAAACCGCGCGCCCTCCGTAATGTAATGGGTCACCCACCTCTAGTCAGGGGACAGGAGCCGGACTGGCCGCTGTACGCCGCGCGGTCCTCATGACTGCCAGCTTGCGACGGACACCGCAACCACTCCGTCGGCGCTGGCGTCGTTGGCGTTGGGCGCCGCTTCGGAGAGTTGCTGCGGCTTGCCCGCCCGCCCGCTGGTCCTGTAGGGCTCGCGGCGCAAAAGGAGGGATGCGACGACGCACCTCCCAAAAGATGAGGGGAGGAAAAAAAGAGCGTACGAAAAAGGAGCACCGAGAGTGGCCCAGCGATCACGACGTTGTTCACGGCCGCTCCAGTTTTCGCTCCGCGCCGTGTAATAACGCTTCGAAACGACGATCGTGGCAGGAACTGTTGCGGCTGCGTTTCTTTTCGTCCGCCTGGTCTCAGCCTTCTAGGCCTCAGGGCTGATTAGAGCCTTGTGCGTGGAAGATAATCGAACGGAGAGACAGATAATATACGTGTAAAAAAATGAAGCAACGTTCTACGTCTGTTTTCGTCTCTCTGATGACTTACTTGGCTTCAAGTCTTTCGGTGAAAGAGTCCTCACCGCAGCAGACGGCACCGTGAAGCAGACGAAAGAAAAAATATGAAGTGCGCCACGTTTCCAACCGGTGCCGAGTCGTTAACCAGTGACCAACGATGTTCGTTCGGCGTCCGATTATGTTTTCCCGTCACGAACTAACCGTGGCACTCTGCAGCTGGAGCAGGGCGTTAGTTGGATTGTGATTGCACTCTAACCCAATAAGCGAGCCGCTGCGGGCTCTACGTCATCGATCATGTGCCGCCGGGCTGAATCCAATGTCTCTAGGTCACCGCACTAGAGTGCATCTCCAGCTGGCATCTTCATGAGGTCATCCGTTATCCCTGTAACGGTGGTAGTTGAAACAAACTAGACAAACTGCGTAGTTGTGCCTGCAGTTGTGAATTCACCAAAATTTTCCCAGCGGAGAGTTGACGCAGTCTTCTGGTGTGCGTCTTCAGAAAACGAGTGCTTGCCTTGTCGATCCAGATGTCATTGGAACTCGAGCTCACCGAAGGCCATCTGTCGATGGATATCAGGTTGATATCTTTATCCTGGTATCACGCTGACTCGTTGTCACTTTTTCTCAGTCTTTTTCTCTGATAGAAGCATGAGAGCACAGTATGACAAACCACTTTAAAGAATTCATCACTGCACTTACTCCTCTGCTATTGTCGTCTGCTATTGTTGGAGCGTCGTGACAGAAGACAAAAGCGTTGCTTTATATTGTCCAGGCGACAGCCTCAGTGTCGTACTCCAGTCGAAGATACAAAGAAGGAAGCGCTGTATGATTCTTGGGGGAAGGCTTGCTGCCGTAGCCATGCAACACTCGGTAAGGTCATGGAATTATTCCTCTTGACTGAGCCGTCGACGTCCAAGTTTTTTTCCGGCAACGTCACCCACATCAAGGCTCCAAGATACACAGTTCACACCTCCTAAAAGATGCGTCGTTTGTCTTCTCAGTTTATGTTTAGTAGACTGTTATTACATGCAGAATATCCGCACTTTACGTCATAGATGGCTCGCGCGAAATGCCCAGGGAAGATTTCCATATCTCGTGCGCGATGACATCACGTCCAGTCGTCATTAGCCGTAGGGTTGCCGGTGTCTCGTCCGCCTTAACTTGTGGTGCGTAATTCCCCAGAGCACGCGGAAACAAACCCTGCTGTTCACGTATATATGTAGTCTTTGCGTCGTCTGCTAATTGCTTGCACCTGTCGTCGCCAACGTTGTCTGCGACGGTGTTTCGGCCGAATTTAATGTCGAAATCATAACCTTCGATGGCGCTAAAGCTTCTGCCGCAACTATGATTACAGGCCTTCTTCCTTTTCGCTCGAATGATCGGCCTTTCAGATCTTTCTTGACGTCTGTTAACGTCGTTGACTTGTGCAAAGGTTATGACCACCGCCTTACGTCTAGCTTTCCCGTCGGAACCGATGCGATGACGTCACTTGGATCTGGTATGGTCACTGCTAGAAACGCAGTCACAGACGGCCTCAAAGTGGTAGCTGTCCCATCTCGTCTCCGGGAGCCTCGAAAAAAGTAAAAAAACTTGGCCACGTCCAGACGCCTGGCGCTCCACTTGCGACCAATTCGTCGGCGTCGCTTCTGTGCCGTATTCCAGCGATGACGTCACTCGGGTTCCTTGTCGTCTGCCGAAGGAGTCACCGCCGGACACTTGACGTTCCTGACCGCGACCGTCGACCAACGATGACGTACTCGGGTGCCTTATCTTCTGCCAGAAGAAGCATCGTTGCATACGGCGAACCGATCCCCAGTGTAGGCCTTCGGCGTCAGGAACCGCATGAACTAGGTGCCACGCTTGGCGCTTTCGTAGCAGACGACGCGAAGCAGATGACGGCGGGTATTACCACCGTCACCGTCAAAGACGGCTCGCGAGAACTCTTCAGGCCCGTTGACAGGTGCCGCGAAAAAGGGGCGGTTCCCGATGTAGCCGCCGCCGCCGATCCATGGCTTCGAGGAGTTGGCCTTTACCGGCGTGCCGTCGCGGCGAGGTGATGCCTCTCGCAGGCCTCCGCTCCCTTGCCTCGATTGCTCTCGGGTTTAGGTAAGACAAACAAAAAGAGCCACGAGAAACAGAAGACGCAGCGGAGAGGAGGAACGGGTCACGTGCGCAGACGCTCGCCTAGCTCTGCGGCACGGAGTATCGCCCCCTCCTCCCCTAATCTTCTCTTTGTCTCGCTTTATTTTCGAACTTGATTTCGTGCGCACTTTGAAGAGGTCCTGCACACTTTGTGAAAACGTGGGCGTAGCGGGCGACGGGTGTGTGTGTGTGTGCGCGCGTACGTTCGGCTGGGACGAGGAGAGCGGAGGGGGAGGGAGCCGTGGAGGTGAGCGCATCCGCGTGTGAAGCCAGTCACGCTGCTCGAGACGGGCTTCGCGAGCGGTGACGTCACGAGCGGGTGGGCGGGGCCATTGAGTCCGCGGCCGCTACCGCCTCGGGCCATCGACGACAACGGCGGGGTTTTGTCGCGCGCTGCTCGGATGTGGTGGGTGACTTTATGTCGCGGACGCCCTTGGAAGGAAGACCACGCGATGAGCCAAAATGCGCGCCGGCGATGATTTTTTTTTTTTGGTCGCCGTACTATAGGATGTCGCTTCATTTAGGCCAGTGTTTTGACAAAAAAAGAAAAGTTGTGTGTGCAGTGTATGTCATAACGTTCGCTGTGCCTTCTGATTGACTTCTTGTCCGACAGCAGAATAATAATAATAATACTTTGATATTTATTTAACGTGCCCAGTGACGACACTGAGGTCCGGATGCTAGTGCACAGAGAAAAAAAAAAGAAGAGTAATTCAAAGCAACTACAACAAGAAGTTACGGGATAAAACGATTAGGAAAGAAAAGCAATCGATAGCTGGATAAACAGCTACATAATGAGCGATAATACAGCAATTGCCCACTATTGAGAGACGGGGTACATATTAGGAACGAGAGATCGAAACTATGAGAAGACAGGAGAGGAGTGAAGCGAGAAAGGAGTCTCGGGAGAAAGCACAAAGCTCGGAACCGAAAGAAAGACAACACGCGTTGAAATATGTCAATATCGATAAAACAATAGTTATTGTCTGTGGAGAGGCGAGTGTTTGCTAAAAGAGGCAGGGACCTAGAAATCCCTACGTTCCCTAACAGTCTTTCCCGGAAGCCGCAGTGAAACAGAAGCTTGTAGATCCAGACGTGCAATAATTCCATGAATGACTTTGCATAAATAAAAGAAGACATCGGTGCACCTACGTCTGCAGCTAATTAGTGATGCGAGTGTAGGATAATTATTCAAACTTGTAAAGCTGTGGGCGCGCGAGGTAAGACGACAATGTTTACATACACTCTTGAACTTTTCTTTCTGTTTGCTATTTGAGTCGTTTGTGCCATTTCACACCACTGAAGCCTATTCAATTCAATATTAAATTCAAGTTCAATTGTATACATCAATGGAAACGGATGGGAACACCATGTGGAAGGGAAGTGGCGGTACCGAATTCTCATGTAAGTCTGCAGACAGAACTGAACGTGCGCATGCCTCATTACGCTACGTTTCCTTTTAAAAGCTCTCTCTTAAGAGGAAGCTTTAGCTCGAGTGCTCCTATCTAAATACATGTAAAAGGAGAATCCGTTTCCCTCGTCAACCGCTGCACCAAACTTGACGAGGTTTGTTGCATTTAAAAGAAAGAACTTAAGATCTGGTGACTGTCGCTTTCGAACTTTCGAGTTAGGTCGTTAATTTTTATTAAGAAGTGGCAAAAATCGAAAATTTTCAGAAAACGAAACTATCAACTTTGCAACTCTGTAACTCAGCAATGAAAAACGATATCACAATTATGTGGATTGCACCTAATAGTACATCTAAAGCAAACAAAATTGATATGTGACACATGAATCTCAAAAAATTTAGTATTATGGAAATAAAGCCTTTGCAGAACCCTTGTACACAACGTAACGAATTCACGTAAGATATAAATTGACATATCGAATGTGTCCTCTTTGAATGATCTAATGGAGGCCGTTTACAGAACCACGATATCTGTTCTTTATGCAGAGCTATTAATTTGTAAACTTCGTGCTTCTATTTTTTTTTCGAACTTTCGAATTTTTGAAAATTCTTTTAACAAAATTCAGGCCCTAAATTGAAATCGACCAACATTCACTATAAGTTGCCTTTATCTTTCAAATGCAACAAATTTCATTAAAATCGGACAGGGGTTATCTCAGAAAAGCGTTTCTGCGTTTTACATGTATTTGAATAGGCCGCGTCGGAGTTGGGCCCGAGCTAAAGCTTCCTCTTAAAGTGACGCGGTCGAAAACGGAGGACTCTTTCTGGAGCGCTATTTCTACCTACGTGCGACACATGTAACATCGACGAGACGCTCGCACACATTATCTGTGTCTGCCCGCGATGCAGTGCTGAGAGACAAGTGATGTGCAGAGTACTGTACCAGTTGGACAATCGTCCACTTTCAGAACTAAAGGCTTTAGGCCAATGCTCCGAAAGAACATCTGCGTTGAAGGCCCTACTCGCGCTATTAAGGTTCTTGCGTCTTGCGGTCTACGGGGCTTCACGACAGACTCTAAGAATGCCGCCCCCTACCACTCTCTAGTGTACGCGCTTTGTTCGTGCTTGTCTCCTTTTCTTTCTATCTCCCCCTTCCACTCTGTTTCTCTTTTTATCCCTCTTAGCCCTTCCCCCTGTGCAGGGTAGCCAACCGGAGCTACCTCCGGTTAACCTCCCTGCCTTTCTCTGTATTATTTTCTCTCTCTCTCTCTACTTGCGCGCGCTTTGCCTCCGTAGCTTTCCCTTCATTGCTGCAGAAAGTTGTCCGCCTGCATAGCGAGTGTGCAGAACACCCCCCCCCCCTTTTTTTTTACTTTTTGCCTGCGCCATAACGGCATGAATACTAGACATTGCTTTGAAGTCTGTGACGTCACACCAACCGGCTGCTAGAAGAACTATACTGTACATGGCGCGTACAGCATGGTATGTGTTCTGGTGCCCGCGTTTGGGACGCCCAGCCCTCAGAGCTGGCCTGGATTTTGTTTCAATAATCTTTAACTTTGCATGTCGGGATCTCGGGGTCCTTCTCGAGGGCTCTAGGCTGAGTCCGTGGACCCACGTACCGACAGCGTACACCGGCGTTAAGGTATTTGAATCTGACCCGCCGCCGTGGTTGCTCAGTGGCTATGGTGTTGGGCTGCTGAGCACGAGGTCGCGGGATCGAATCCCGGCCACGGCGGCCGCATTTCGATGGGGGCGAAATGCGAAAAACACCCGTGTACTTAGATTTAGGTGCACGTTAAAGAACCCCAGGTGGTCGAAATTTCCGGAGTCCTCCACTACGGCGTGCCTCATAATCAGAAAGGGGTTTTGGCACGTAATAACCATAATTTAATTTAAGGTATTTGAATCGGTCAACTCGCTGTCAGCAATGCTGCTGTGCGCCGGTGTACGGATCCTGCCGGGTTCTTGCGAAGCACAAAGATAAAGATGTGCGAGAGATTATTGAGGCTCAGGATATCTGTCGGAATAGTGATACGCTTGTTGGTGCCCCTTCGGTCAACATGTTAGATAAGGACACGGTTTTTTGGATGGTTGAGATTTGGATGAGGTGGCGCCGCTGTGCGCGGGTTAAATAGGTAGGTGTTCGCTGAAAATCAAGTTGTTGAAGTTGGCGCATTGGTGATGTCGTCTCCCTTCTGTCCTTGTTCGCTGGCTCTAAATATGCTTTCCAAGTCAGTTTACCAACACGCCCAACAAATGGCAATGCTGTAATTGAAATGCCCGAGCGTTCTTGCGTTCTGCCTCCACCAGAAGGGGGCCGCCGTGGTTCAGTAGGAGAACGCCATGGCTTCCATAACCACCGCGGCGGGCTCGTGGAAAAAGGACAAAAACAAAAACAAAGCGCAGATAGTAAACTACGCGTTTTATCTTCTCATCGGCATCCGAACCGAAGCACTCAGTTGTGGGCCGATATACACACACACATGCAGCGCGCTCGAACATCGGTGCCGATCTGCCGCTAATGAGGCGTTTGTATGCAAGAGAAGCATCGATCGACGCCCTGGGAAATTACTCGCGGAGGCGCGAGCTTTGCGAACGTTCGCGGTCCGTGCACTTTTTGCGGAGGTCGCAGATAAGAGGGAGAAAGCAGTCTCGTCCGGGCCGTCACGTGATCGCTGCGCAGGCAACTGCTGCGCGATCGACGTATACACGCGCATGCAGCTGCCTATGTAGTAAGTAGTAGGCGTATACCGCACGTAGGCCTGCGAAATTGTTTCCTCTGCACTTTGTCTCATCGGACATACGTGCTACGCAGCGTATATAGGCTATAGTGCTCGTGCCGGCTAATTAATAAATGAGTCTGCATGATTCGGAGAAGGGAAGGCTTGACCCATTTCGCGCTGCTATTACTTTCTTCGATGCTCCCATTCAGACGCTGATGATGCTGCTACTACCACCACCACCACCACCACTACAACAAGAACAACAACAACAACTACTACTACTACTACTACTACTACTACTACTACTACTACTACTACTACTACTACCACCCGCCGTGGTTGCTTAGTGGCTGTGGCGTTGGGCTGCTAAACACGAGGTCGCGGGATCGAGTCCCGGCCACCGTGACCGCATTTCGATGTGGGCGAAAATGCCAAAACACTCGCGTATTTAGATTTTAGGCGCACTTCAAAGAACCCCAGGGGATATAAATTTCCGGAGTCCTCCACTAACAGCGTGCCTCATAATCAGAAAGTGGTTTTGGCACGTAAAACCCCATTATTTAATTTTGCTGCTACTACTACTACTACTAGCTTCAAGTTCTTCCCAAACATTGGCTCCGTTCCCTTGAGGGCTTTCTCAGCTTCCTTCACATTGCATAGCTATGAGCAGCCGCTCAGTTCGATGTTTGAATTCGCACACACACACACACACACACACACACACACACACACACACACACACACACACACACACACACACACACACACACACACACACACACACACACACACACACACACGCACGCACGCACGCACACACGCACACACACACACACACACACACACACACACACACACACACACACACACACACACACACACACATGGCGGAATTCGACCAGAGTCGTCTGACGCATTCGACCAAACAACTTCCCCAACCTGCATCAACTCCGTAAAATAAACCCAAGTAGATTTCCGGACGTCTGTCCATGGTGTTCTAACAAACCCTCACTACAACATATCACATGGGAGTTCCTGGAAAGGCCATATTACTAGATCATACATAACTGCGCATCCAGTCATGTTAAGTAGGCAGTGGGCTTGCGGACGAACGAAGGGAAAGGCGAGCCAAGTGGCTCTTCTAGACCCAAGCCCAAGCCCAGCGAGCCGTTCGCGCCAGTGGAGCCATGGACTGACGGCCCAACCACGCTCCCCTACTTTTCTTTTTGCAAAATAAAGTTGCTTTCCTTCCTTCCTTCCTTCCTTCATTCATTCATTCATTCATTCATTCATTCATTCATTCATTCATTCATTCATTCATTCATTCATTCATTCATCTGCAAAAACCGCCCCCGCGTTCCTTCAATAGCGCGCATCGGCTACATGGTTCCGGTTCCGACATGGACGCGCGAGGTGATTGCGACCCAAGCGCCCCCTCGCGTGACTACGCGACGCGAAACCGCGTTCCCGCTGCCGCTTCCTGCTAGGCGCACTTGCTCGAAGAGAGGGACCTCTCTCTACTCTTGCAACGAGACGTCGAGGCGTCGCAGATCGAACCGGCTAATCGCGGCCCAAATCGACGATTAATTACTCCTACCGTGGGCGAACTGGCAAGCACCTGTTCGATAATTACGCTCCTAGATGGGCGGCCCGTGGCGGGTGGTATAGCCGAGACAGCCGGAGGCGGCTTTGGCGTTGCGACACACACCCGGACGGCGAAGGCTCGCCGAGTGAAAGTGCAGCGCCGCGGAGGGAAAGGAATCGCCGCGTCGGCGATTTTACTTGTTCGCGTTTGTGCAGCCGCCGTACTCAAAACGGACAGCGTCGTTGAAGCTAAGAGATGTCGATAGGGCAAACGGTCAAGCTCCAGTTGCATTCCAGGTTCTGCAGTCACAGGTGTGGGCTGGTGTGCCTGGTTATACTTGCCAACGTTCTGCTCCGGTTACGCACCTGCTTTTACTCATTTAGCATTTAACTTTCACGTTACATTTGCGGCGCCGGTTCCAGTTACGTTTGACTTCGAGCTTGCAGTCTCAGACACGTTCCGATTCCCAGTTCCGTTCTGTTCCGAATTCCAGGGGCACGGGGTGTATTTTGGGCGTTCTGCAAGTGTCCACCTAGTGAACATATCCGATTGGCTGGGCTGGGGAGACAGGCACTTCAAGCCAATCAGCACTATAGCACCAGACGAAATTTATATGTCCACGAGGTGGACACTTGCAAAATAACCGCCCTCCCCCCACCCAATTGTACTGCAAATACACTATGCACTGCAAGTTATACAGTGCAGGTATTGAATGCAATCGTTTAAGTTTTTCAGTTGTTGCAGCTGTTGTAGTGTTACAGTTAACTTCAAGTTTCCAGTTGCAGTTACTTTACAATTTCCAGTCCCACCTGCGTTTCGATTTACGGTTCCATAGAAGTTACAGTTACACTATAACTTCCGTCTCCAATTGTCCTCCAGCTTCGAGGTACAGTTACTCTTTAGATTTCAGTTATATTTACGTTCCACCCCTCGATTCAACTTGTGTACCGTTTCGACTTCTTCTCCGTCCTTGAGTTGAAGTTGCAGTTTTAGTTGCAGTCATTTGCCTTCAAGGTACAGTTACGTTCTAGCGTCCAGTTGCAGTTACGTTCATACTCTCAGTTTAAGTTGTGCAGCAACATTCAACTGCATTGCAATCACACTTAAACAGCTACAGGAACAGTTATATTCCAGATTTTTGTTCCACTTGCCTTTAAGCTTCCTCTGCTAGCTTTCAGTAACATTTAAGTTTCCACTTCCTTCATTGTACAGTTACTTTGAACTTCTATATTTCCACTACGTATCTAGCTTTGAGTATGCGTTTGCGCTCCAACTTATAGTTGCATTGCAGTCACTTCGCTGGAGTACCAGTGCGCGTACAACACGGACCGAGGGAAGAAAAACAACATTAATTTTCGTTTTTCTAATAAAATCATTTAGACAAAAGCCCAGCGACGTGTCCTGTCTTTCCTCTCTCAGTCGGTGATGTCCGTGGGCTGGCTACCTGCGATGCAATCAGGCCAACTTGCCCAACTAACCTTTATTTTTTGATCCCAGGTACAGTTGTACTTCGAGTTCCTTTCTTTTTTTGCATTACTTCACGCTTGCTATTATATATATACGTTCCAGCTTCCAGTTTTAGTTGTGTGCCAGTTCGTACTTCCAGTTCCCTGCCACCAGTTTTCAGCTGCAGTTACACCTCCTCCCCCTCCATCTTCCATTTACAGTTGCTTTCATTTAATTCATTTCATTTCTTGTAAGTTGCACGTGTACATTCTTTACTGTTGCTTAACTTCCTTTTAATTATTGCTTTTAATAATATTAGTTTTTAAAAGTGTAACAGTATATATTCCCCTGGCGCTAATGTTATTTACCCGAATTTCAATGAGGTCGTAATGCACCTGTATGTAGATGTATTCATGTCCAGGGAAGTGGATATATACCACGTGTTGCATTAATGAAGCTACTTACAAAAGCTTATTGTTTGTATTACGGATGTGTGCGATGCTGCTGTTGCCTGGTGGTGGCCCCCTGCCCTCGCCAAGCTGTATGTTTACAGCTTTCTTGCCAGGGTGGCCTTCAACATTGTACTTTGTGCATGTTGTAAATAAACTTGACTTGACTTGACTTTCCAACTTCCTATTTCCTTCCAGTTATGTTTCAGCTATCAGGTTCACTCTGATTCCAGCGTGCAGTGACAAATATAAACCTGGGGTGCAACCTTGTAACGATTCGTAAAGCAAACCGTTATGGGATCACGTCCCGGGGCCGGTATTCACATAAATCTCTAATGCATAGAATCATTCGTAAGAACGAACATGACACTGAACTGCGAAGGCAGTTAGCGAAGCCAGCTGGCAAATGGCAAAGAACACTTACGAACGAAAGGCATTGTGGATACTGGCCCAGGATTATTTGTGGATACTGGCCCAGAATTATTTGCAGTCGCACGCCCGCTTGGAGCAAGCGTCTTTAACCTCGAACCCCGCCGCCAGCTGCCGTCGCAGCACACTCAATGGCCCCGAGTTCGATGACAGCTCCATGACGAGAAAACTCTGGCAGCAAGCCTGTGACAACATCAGGCTAAGCATTATCGCTGTAGTTCTTTCGCCCTTTCCGCCAGTTCTCGCGCAGTTCCCATCATCCAGCATACAAATGAATCCTGACAGTGGTATTTCCAGTATCGTTCACGCTCACAGTCACAGCTATACGTTTCTTAAGATTCAAAACTTTCTTGAGAGCGACGTCTGCTGCGTCAATACCCCCCCCCCCCTCAATTTAGGCATCCTAATAAATGCAGTTTGCCAGATTGCGACAGCTCTTATTGCCGAGGGGTTATACAGAGACGCACACTTGGTGACTCATTCATCTATTCGCTATTTTTCCCCGTTGTCTTTGGTTTTCGTATAAATGAATAAGGGGCCTGAATATTAATCATGCGCTCAGCGCTATCTAGAACTTATGTTTCGTTTCTCTTTAAATACAATAGGCATCATTCAAATCTGTTCATCAGTCCCATGAAGAGAGCACCCCTGCGTTTCACGAACATTAGAACAGAAGCCCAAAATCAGACTTAATATACGTCTAAGGACATGATCTTTCATGTATTACACCGCAGCGTCCTGGCAGTCGAACCCGGGTCCTCGCGCTCAGCAGCATAACGTCACGGCCACGGAAGATTCACGGGCACCTATAGTGTTTCTCCAGCGCTGCACGCATCTAGTATGGGACAGTGTATGAAATTGCGTGGTTGGCAAGCTGCCTCTGCTTTAATCGTCTCCTTTCTTTTTTTGTTTGCTTTGTCGAAAGAACGATAAATGACTCGGACACCAAGGAGGAGACGACCACAGGGGAGATCTGTGATGGCTATTAGGGCGTCTGGCTCGATTGTACCCGTCGACACAATCCCCGACGCACTGCCATATTTGTGCCGTCTGCTCATCGATGATGTGTCGCAATGCCGCACGGGGCACTCCAGACGCCGCCGCACTACGCCGTACGTCTGTTCAGAGTTTGTGCCGTCTGCTCACCGATGACGTGTCGAAATGATGCTCGCAGCGTTCAAGACGCTGTCGCGTATGCAACATTTTTTTTTTTGCTACACCGTGTGCAAGGAAGAAGGAATCAGGAACGTTATTCAGGACACTTTTGAATTTTACCATGTGGTCCGATTCGCTATCTTGTCGCTTGTGATTGGCTGACGGGGTGGCTACACCTTCTACGATTGGGCCATAACGCTTTCATGGTGCAATTCGACAACATGGCGGAATTTTACAGTGTACAGCGTTGATTTTCCTTACGAATCTTACAGAAATTACTCTGGTCCTGCTATCCTTCAGATGCCATAAGAATGACGAGTTGTTACATGCACTTGATTGATCTTCAGGCTTGTGGTTTTAGACAGTCTTGTTATAATGATCTAGCTCTGTAAATTTCCAAGCTCTAGTTCAATTGTTTGCTAAATTCGGGAAGGCAATAAGTCTGCACACATGCATAGTGATTGCGAAATTTTGCGCTTACAGCGCAATATTTTGTTGAAAATTATCCATCTGCATACTGGCAAGGTCGTTTGAAGCAGAGAGGGGAATTTTACGAAACTCCATGTACTACCCATCGTAGCCATGCCGGTTGAACCGCCATACCTGTATCTCTCGTAGATACTCGCGCCAGGGTTCCCTCTAGCAACTTTTGTATACAGTAAACGATATGGTATCCATACAAGCACCTCTGAGGTCTATATGTGGTCTATATCTCCAAACAAATACTACTATATAATCTGTTTTGAGATTCGTTCCAAAATTTTATTTTCAAGTGGACGTGCCTCGAAAGCTCACGGGGCTTCCTTTCATCACTCGCAACACCAGTCTAAAATGATTAGGTAAACATGTAAAATTTAATGAATAAAAGGGAAATCAGACATCCACCCGTTCGTAGCAATTGCTACAAAGGAGACCCATACGGGTTTCTCGAAAGAAGAGGCCTCAAGTTCAAGAAAAATTCGTCCTGGTCCGGGACTCGAACCCGGGACCACCGCCTTTCCGGGGTTTTTTTTTTTTTGTAGCAATTGCTACGAACGGGTGGATGTCTGATTTCCCTTTTATTCATTACTTCGCTCCACCTTGCGGATTTCCGCAGAACTACTACGTTAAACAATTGCCTTGGCTTCCTGTTGTCGACAAATTCGACTTCGCCCTGCCATCTGCTAGCCGCCTGGTTAGCTCAGATGGTAGAGCGGCTGGCCCGGAAAGGCGGTGGTCCCGGGTTCGAGTCCCGGACCAGGACGAATTTTTCTTCAACTTGAGGCCTCTTCTTTTGAGAAACCCGTATGGGTTTCTTTTGTAGCATTGCTACGAACGGGTGGATGTCTGATTTACCCTTTATTCATTACTTCTCTCCACCTTGCGGGTTTCCGCAGAACTACTACGTTAAAGGTAAAATTTAAGCTCGTGTTTTTAGGTAAATATTTACTGACATGTCTCGTGCAATTTATAAGTGTCCGCCTTCACAAGTAGCCTATCTAAGGCAGTAAGTATTCCTTTCTGTCTTATCGGCCCCAGGCGATAGTTTTAAAATTCTGTTGAGGTAGAAAAAAAAAGGTATTGAACACCTGGCACATGAACTCAGTATAGTGGCTAATCACGTGCAACACGTTTACGTTGAATTTCTACGACGATGTATCACACGGGCGGATCACAATCTCTTTCCCCTTTCTCGAAACTCGCTCAAGCTCACGGACACTTGGGCGTAATTTAATTTGCGTCATCACTTTCTCTCCATTTCGCTCTCTCCCGCTCACATTCCTTTCTCCGTGTGTCTTCATTACGCTTCCTGCCTACTGCGGCGATAAGGGTTGTACGCGGGAGAATGCGAAACACTCTCGTTTTCGCCAATGCCAAGAGCACGCCCGAGGTGGGGGGAGGGGGGGGGGGAGTAGTCCCTTGAACTCCGTAGAAATGCGTGGACGGCTCATGCCAGGCGCCGTGAAGACGGGACTGGCCGATGACTTATTTGCAAGGGGAATGCCACCTACATTTATTTTTTTCTTCAGCCGGTGTTGGCACAAACCCAACCCGGGCACCTCTTCTACCTCGTGACCTCATTTCCATTTGAAGTGGTCTATAGAGTAGCTTAAAAGTAATGGACAGGTGAACGCTGCGCGTAGCACGCACAACGTGCAGCGTGAATGCACGACGTAGTCACCGATGACGGATACCTCCGACTTCCCATCTGTTGGTAAAGTCACAAGGACGAGAGGCTGTGTGTGTGTTTCTTCCGAGGCCTACCGATTAGTTCTTGTTCGAACCGGAGTGTGACGATTTTTGTGGATGAGTCTGTGCTTGTACTTTGACTAACCATGATTCATCGTACAGCCTCGTATGTACCTATGGTGGCGCGCAGTGTTCGACTAGAATCGGATGAAACTTACCACCTATTGAAGCAACATGTGTTGGTGACGAGAGAGTGCGGCGCTTTTTCCCTGGAAGCCTACCCAGGTCTGAATCATTGAGTTTCTGACAAACAATGGCTACACGTATGAGTCATCGTATTTCCCTGCGTAGAGAAATAATTACTGCCTGTGTGGATAGTCTTACCTTGTTCCGTCCTAGTGGTTGAGCTCGTGGGTTATCGAAATTTTCCCAGTTTTTTTTTTCCTTGTGCACATCGCATTAAACGGGAACGCTTTGAAATTCGTGAGACAACCAGTCAGTGTTGCTGTGTCCTTGCTACCCTTCGCACGGACACAGCAGCAATACGGCCGATAAAACTGCTGTCTTCGCAAGTTGCCTACTTCTTTGCTATGGCAATCGGTGCTTTGCCTTTCGGGTGAAACTGCGGCTTTATTTTGTTCACAAGGGCTTTCAAAGACTTTGATGACTATGTTTTTGTTATGACTGACACGAAATGTGATGGTGGGAATAAATTTAGTTGTGAGTTCTGTAATTTTGGTTTTGAAAGTAAGCCAGTTATACTAAATTAATCGGTCGTGGAAACCTCTATCGAAGTTTGGAACAAAAGCGAGAGGCTAGTTACTAATTTCATTGTAAATGCCTTTGTAGTATATAGGCGAATCATTTTCTGCAACGTCTGGTTTGATAGCGGGATGAAGGCGAGAGCACCATGTAGAATTTCGTGATCGATAATTTCTCAGAGAGTAAGCTTTCAGAGTGATTTGTTAGTATAAGGTCCAATATGTTTGGTGATTGACGTACTACGCGTGTGGGTTCTGTTACTAACTGGGTGAGATCGAAATGTAGACAAACGTCAACGAAGTTATTTATGTGTCTCCTGTTGGTGTTATGTTCTGTCGGTCAATACAGGGAAATTAAAATCGCCAAATAGAATGCGCGCGTTGGGATGCGTATATAGCAGTGAGTTTATTTTGGCTATCATTTAGGTAACAAGAAAAACTTAGATAGCTATGGGGTTGTCTGTAGCAGACACCTAGTATGATGGTTTGATGTGCGGAAAGGCAGATTACCCATATTTCAAGCTCCGAACAGATCTTAATAACAGAATGAGGCAACTTCTGGTTTGTGGCAATAAGAACAGCTCCTCCTCTGGAGCCCTTGCGATCCTTACCAAGAACATTAAACTTACGTAGATCGACCAAAACTTCTGTATTTTGGTGACGTCATCTGTTAGCAATGTTTATTTAGTATTAATACGTCGCTGGCAGATGATGCAACAAAATTACAAATGTGTTCGGGCTTGGGGAGGAAACTGCGTATGTTTGGGAGGATAACAGAAAAAGAAAGATTTGGCAGCTTACAGCGAGGGCTGTTGCAAGGAAGTTTAGTTACATGATGATGGGCCGTATGCTATGCGATTTCTTTTACAGTCTGCGAAAACTCGTCGCATTCATACCGCTTAGGACTGCAAATAAAATTTTGAGGTTTTAGTTTTGGCAAAGGTAACGAGGTGCTTTCGCAAATCTCAGACAGAGCGTGAAAAGTCCTCCCCAATGCTGTAATCGGCCCTTTTTAACTTACGGGCACTGGAAAGGATTATCTGTTTGGTTTAAAAAAATTGAAATTTAACGATCATTGGACGAACGCGCTCATAGTAATGGCTCCAAAGACGGTGAGCCTGTTCAGTTTTTTTAGGGTAAATGGTTAAAGCTGGGCGATCACGGCACAGGCGGAGGATTGTCTCTTGAGATTCGGCGTAGGTTTCCGATACATCCTCATCTGTCATATTACAGAAAATTGTTACGCCGCGAGCGATCTTCGGCGTCTTTTAAGCGGGCTTCTATTCCTCCAATTTCTTTAGTTGTCGGATGTTGTTACCGCAGATGGTATCCACGTCGGTGCGTAGGGTTACTAGAGCTTAATATTGAGTTTCTAGGTTGGGTAATCTGCCACTGAGATCAAGTATAGCCTGCTTAGTAGTTAGTTGATTTCGAAGTCCTTGAACCTCAGTGAGTGGTTGGGACCGACCGACAGATAGCTTTAGTTCGACGAGCACCGTGTCCGGACCCGGATTTGTAGCGACGTCGCCAGCCACCAACAACAAGGTACGCACGACATCATCACATTCAATAGCAACGGAGAGGCAGCACTGTGGGCTCAGTAGCTGCAGGAGACAGTAATCGCTTGATTTTTTTTGTTTGTGCGTGAAAAGAGAATACTGCGCACACACCTGCACAGCGAAGGCGAACGGGTTTGACGACTGCATCGTGGCAGAGCCAGAGAGCCTACAAAGCGCCGGATGATTCAGCTTTATTGTCGCCGTGTCGGTCGCTCTCGATGATATGAGGCGATAGAAGGTTGGGCGAGTTGGTACGGTAACATGATCTTGGATTGCAGCGCGAAGTGACACGGACACAGACTAGAAGCGCTCGCCCTGTCTGCTTCTAGTCTGTGTCCGTGTCACTTCGCGCTACAATCCAAGATCATGATCTGAGGGGAGTCGAGGAACCGCAGCGGTGGCGCTGCTGGACTGTCTGAAGCTGCGGGCAGCTGAGGAACGCCGGCGGGACACTCCAGGCGGAGGGGCTCGCTGGCACCTAGGAGACCTGGCTGCGCCAACTCACCTGTATGGAAAACAGCGCTTGTTCAGCACATACATAAATACCCATGCGAATGTACGTGCTTATAGCAATTTACGCGACGAATAAATGGACATGCGTGAATTGGATTACCCTGAAAAAAAAAGGTAAGCTCCCTGCAGAATGATGGCACAGCCCCGTGCAGTCACTTTTATGGAAAACAGCGCTTGTTCGGCACATACATAAATACCGATGCTAATGCACGTGCTTCTAGCAATTTATGCGATGAATAAATGGACATGCGTGAATTGGATTACCCTCAAAAAAGGTAAGCCCATAACCCAGAAGAATGATGCACAGCCACGTCTACTCCTATGGAAAGCAGCGCTTGTTCGGCACACGGATCCCCATGCTACTGTACGTGCTTCTAGCAATTTACGCGACGAATAAATGGACATGCGTGAATTGGATTACCCTGAAAAAAAAAAGGTAAGCTCCCTGCAGAATGATGGCACAGCCCCGTGCACTCACTTTTATGGAAAACAGCGCTTGTTCGGCACATACATAAATACCGATGCTAATGCACGTGCTTCTAGCAATTTATGCGATGAATAAATGGACATGCGTGAATTGGATTACCCTCAAAAAAGGTAAGCCCATAACCCAGAAGAATGATGCACAGCCACGTCTACTCCTATGGAAAGCAGCGCTTGTTCGGCACACGGATCCCCATGCTACTGTACGTGCTTCTAGCAATTTACGCGACGAATAAATGGACATGCGTGAATTGGATTACCCTGAAAAAAAAAGGTAAGCTCCCTGCAGAATGATGGCACAGCCCCGTGCACTCACTTTTATGGAAAACAGCGCTTGTTCGGCACATACATAAATACCGATGCTAATGTAGGTGCTTCTAGCAATTTATGCGATTAATAAATGGACATGCGTGAATTGGATTACCCTCAAAAAAGGTAAGCCCATAACCCAGAAGAATGACGCACAGCCACGTCTACTCCTATGGAAAGCAGCGCTTGTTCGGCACATGGATCCCCATGCTACTGTACGTGCTTCTAGCAATTTATGCGATGAATAAATGGACATGCGCGAATTGGATTGCCCTGAAAAAAAAAGAAGGTAAGCCTATAGCCCAGTAGAATGATGGCAAAGCCACGTGAACACACTTCTATGGAAAACAGCGCTTGTTCGGCACATACATCAATTCCCATGCTAATTAATGCACGTGCTTCTAGCAACTTATGCGATGAATAAATGGACATGCGCGAAATGGATTACCACGAAAAATAGATAAGCCCATAACCCAGAAGAATGATGGCACTGCCACGTCCACTCACTCCTAAAGAGAACAGCACATGTTTGTCACATAGATAAATCCCCATGCTAATGTACGTGCTTCTAGCAATTCACGCGATGAATAAATGCACATGCACGATTTCGATTACCCTGGAAAAAGCTAAGCCCATAGCCCAGTACACTCTTAGGGAAAAGTACACCCCTTGGGAGGTATATTTGCAACACAACAATAATCGTCATCAGCCAGATTTAGAAAGTTCACTCTAAAGCGCTGTTTCTTCGCACCGATCCCTCCCCACGCATGCGCAGGCCTCGATTTACGCGATTTACAAGCGATGAAAGTCACATTAATATTCTAGGAAAAATAAGAAATCGGTGTCGGTAAGGCTGTATATAGCCCAGGGAAATATTAAGCCAGACTTAGTAAGTTCTCTCTAAAGCGCTGTTTCTGCACGCCGATCACTCCCCACGCATGCGCAGGCCTCGATTTAGGCTATTTAGGAACGATTTAGGTCACATTTATATTCTCGGAAAAATAAGAAATCGGTAAGGCTATAGCCCAGGGAAATATTGATTTTGCCAGACTTCGTAAGTTCTCTCTAAAGGGCTGTTTCTTCACGCCGATCACTCCCCATGCATGCGCAGACCTCGATTTAGGCGATTTAAGAACGATTTCACATACGCTTATATGAAGTCAGATGTTTTGAACAGCCAAAACACAGAACACATGTAATGCACTGCCAGTACAGAACAGAATTATACATATTGCGTAAAAGTTGCGTTCACCACATAAACCAATTATGAACCACGAACAACGTTTGTGTTACTGATTTAGTGTATTCGGATCATCTGATACCTAATATTTTCCCAAAATGTTGGTGCCCTCTAAAAACTTTTTCGGAGCAAGAAACGCTCTTTTTGAAGGCCCGCAGTTAATGGCCGTGGGCCAAGTATCTTTTTTAGAGTGAATTCCTTTCTGTCTAATATAACCTAATTAGCTTGCAGTACCGTTCTTTGTGTATCGTATTTCGTGCACTCGAGAAGAAGATGATGCACATCTTCATATGGATGGCCACAAGAACACTGCGGACCAGAGACACGTTTTATCCTGTACAAGAAGTGTTTCGTAAATGCAGTACCAAGACGCAGGCGGTGTACCAATGTTTCAAATTTTCTGTTGTCTCTTAGATTTTCCGGCATTGATAAGTTTATACATGGGTCAATAAAGTATAACCCCGAGTTCTTAGTTTGCTGATCAAACCAGGTAGTTTTGCTGAGGCGACAAGAAAGCTTTCTCAGGAGCAGACGGACTTCACTACGCAATAAAGGAAGATTGGTTGTCTCCACGTTATTGTGCTCTTTAATGGTGGCAAGGAAATAAAGACGCAACATTTCTGCGATTTCAGAGCACATGAAGCGCAAAAATTTCAAGAAGGAGCCCTAAAATGTGACTGTATTCCATATGAATATTATATTGCAATAAGCATATTAACCCAGTTGGTGAACAAGCAATTGCCCTCCTACTACAGTAACAAAAAGTAATATCATAAGAAGCCAACAAACATTGACACCAAGGACAACATAGGGGAAATTACTTGTGTTTAATAAATGAAATAAAGAATTACACGAAGAATTAATGGAAATTAAAGTGGATGAAAAAAACAACTTGCCGCAGGTGGGAACCGAACCCACAGCCTTCGCATTTCGCGTGCAATGCTCTACCAATTGAGCTACCGTGGCGCTGTTTTGCCATCCACTTTTTTAGGTATTTATGTGTCCTAGTAAACCCCTGGGAGTGTTAGCCAGCGCCACCACACACAGACCATGGCGAGGCGTGGCATCACATAACGAGGGTCTCGAATCCGGCTACATTGATGCCTTCAGGTAGCATATGTGGGTTTATTGAGCAGTTCCCTTCACCCAAAAAGATCACGTTCTCGTGACGCCTGCGGCAAAAAAAACGTCCCACGTCCGCCGCCATGGTCTGTGTGTGGTGGCGCTGGCGAACACTCCCAGGGTTCTACTAGGACACATAAATACCTAAGAAAGTGGATGGGAAAACAGCGCCGCGGTAGCTCAATTGGTAGAGCGTCGCACGCGAAATGCGAAGGCTGTGGGTTCGGTTCCCACCTGCGCCAAGTTCTTTTTTCATCCACTTTATTTCCATTAATTCTTCGTTTCTTTATTTCATTTATTAAACACAAGTAATTTCCCCTATGTTGTCCTTGGTGTCAATGTTTGTTGGCTTCTTATGATATTACTAATAAAATCGGGACCCTCTGTTAACCACCTTTCTTCTAGCAACAAAAAGTAGTGGCTTGGAACACGTCCTGACGTGATCCGAAAACGCAACTCAAATTACATAACTGGCATGCTCTCAGTATCTACTTGGGACGGACAAATGGACATTTACGATTAGTGCGGGACATTCGTAGGATGTACGAATGTCTTAATGCAGGGATCCCAGAGCCTTGCCGAGGATGCCTTTGCGTTATCTGAGAAGTGAGTGGATCTAACTTCGTCTGCATTGTAATTGACAATATCCCCACTTTCTTGGGGGGAACTCAATGCGCGCGTATCCATTTATTCACTCCGCAAATCGGCGTAGGCACGTCAATTATCATCATCATCATCATCATCATCATCAGCCTGGTTACGCCCACTGCAGGGCAAAGGCCTCTCCCATACTTCTCCAACAACCCCTGTCATGTACTAATGGTGGCCATGCGGTCCCTGCAAACTTCTTAATCTCATCCGCCCACCTAACTTTCTGCCGCCCCCTGCTACGCTTCCCTTCCCTTGGGATCCAGTTCGTAGGGAAGCGCATGGAAGCGTCAGTTACCATAGAGATATATATATGCGCCGAACCCAGCGCTGTTTTCCAGGCCAGTGGCCCGGACTGTGCCAAATTTGCAATGGGCTATAGGCTTACCTTTTCTCAGCGAAACCTAATTCCCCCATATAAACATTTATTCATCCCGCAAATCGGCGTACGCACGAGCTTTAACATGGAGATCTGCATATGCGCCGAATCAGCGTCGTTTTCCAGGCCAGTGGTCCTGACTGCCCGGAGTTTGCAATTTCCGCGCTCTTTTCCGGATAAGTGCGCGGACCTGGCAGCACCAACTTTCATATTATGTTTCTGGGGGATGATGTGTACGAAGAATCGCCCCTTTAGAGAAAATTTAATGTAGCTGGATGAGAATATGTTTTCTAGGGCTATAGGTCCACCGATTTCTTATTTTTCCGAGAATAAAAATGTGACCTAAATCGTTCCTAAATCGCCTAAATAGAGGTCTGCGCATGCATGTGGAGTGATCGGAGTGAAGAAACAGCGCTTTAGAGAGAACTTACCAAGTCTGGCAAAATCAATATTTCCCTGGGCCATAGCCTTACCGATTTCTTATTTTTCCGAGAATAATAATGTGACCTAAATCGTTCCTAAATCGCCTAAATAGAGGTCTGCGCATGCGCGGGGAGTGATCGGCGTGAAGAAACAGCCCTTTAGAGGCAACTTACTAATTCTGGCAAAATCAATATTTCCCTGGGCTATAGCCTTACCGATTTCTTATTTTTCCGAGAATAATAATGTGACCTAAATCGTTCCTAAATCGCCTAAATAGAGGTCTGCGCATGCGCGGGGAGTGATCGGCGTGAAGAAACAGCCCTTTAGAGGCAACTTACTAATTCTGGCAAAATCAATATTTCCCTGGGCTATAGCCTTACCGATTTCTTATTTTTCCAAGAATAATAATGTGACCTAAATCGTTCCTAAATCGCCTAAGTAGAGGTCTGCGCATGCGCGGGGAGTGATCGGCGTGAAGAAACAGCCCTTTAGAGGCAACTTACTAATTCTGGCAAAATCAATATTTCCCTGGGCTATAGCCTTACCGATTTCTTATTTTTCCGAGAATAATAATGTGACCTAAATCGTTCCTAAATCGCCTAAGTAGAGGTCTGCGCATGCGCGGGGAGTGATCGGCGTGAAGAAACAGCCCTTTAGAGGCAACTTACTAATTCTGGCAAAATCAATATTTCCCTGGGCTATAGCCTTACCGATTTCTTATTTTTCCGAGAATAATAATGTGACCTAAATCGTTCCTAAATCGCCTAAGTAGAGGTCTGCGCATGCACGGGGAGTGATCGGCGTGAAGAAACAGCCCCTTAGAGACAACTTACTAATTCTGGCAAAATCAATATTTCCCTGGGCTATAGCCTTACCGATTTCTTATTTTTCCGAGAATAATAATGTGGCCTAAATCGTTCCTAAATCGCCTAAATCTAGGTCTGCGCATGCACGGGGAGTGATCGGCGTGAAGAAACAGCCCCTTAGAGACAACTTACTAATTCTGGCAAAATCAATATTTCCCTGGGCCTTACCGATTTCTTATTTTTCCGAGAATAATAATGTGGCCTAAATCGTTCCTAAATCGCCTAAGTAGAGGTCTGCGCATGCGCGGGGAGTGATCGGCGTGAAGAAACAGCCCTTTAGAGACAACTTACTAATTCTGGCAAAATCAATATTTCCCTGGGCTATAGCCTTACCGATTTCTTATTTTTCCGAGAATAATAATGTGGCCTAAATCGTTCCTAAATCGCCTAAGTAGAGGTCTGCGCATGCACGGGGAGTGATCGGCGTGAAGAAACAGCCCTATAGAGGCAACTTACTAATTCTGGCAAAATCAATATTTCCCTGGGCCTTACCGATTTCTTATTTTTCCGAGAATAATAATGTGGCCTAAATCGTTCCTAAATCGCCTAAGTAGAGGTCTGCGCATGCACGGGGAGTGATCGGCGTGAAGAAACAGCCCCTTAGAGACAACTTACTAATTCTGGCAAAATCAATATTTCCCTGGGCCTTACCGATTTCTTATTTTTCCGAGAATAATAATGTGGCCTAAATCGTTCCTAAATCGCCTAAATCTAGGTCTGCGCATGCGCGGGGAGTGACCGGCGTGAAGAAACAGCCCTTTAGAGACAACTTACTAATTCTGGCAAAATCAATATTTCCCTGGGCTATAGCCTTACCGATTTCTTATTTTTCCGAGAATAATAATGTGGCCTAAATCGTTCCTAAATCGCCTAAATCTAGGTCTGCGCATGCGTGGGGAGTGATCGGCTTGAAGAAACAGTGCTTTAGAGAAAACTTACTAAGTCTGGCTAAATTATTATTTCCCTGGTCTATAGCTTTACCGATTTCTTATTTTTCCGAGAATAATAATGTGACCTTAATCGTTCCTAAATCGCCTAAATCGAGATCTCCGCATGCGTGGGGAGTGATCGGTGTGAAGAAACAGCGCCTTATAAAGAACTTACCAAGTCTGGAAAAATCAATATTTCCCTGGGCCTTACCGATTTCTTATTTTTCCGAGAATATTAATGTGTCCCTAATCGTTCCTAAATCGCCTAAATCGAGGTCTGCGCATGCGTGGGGAGTGGTCGGCGTGACGAAACAGCCCTTTAGAGAAAACTTACCAAGTCTGGAAAAATCAATATTTCCCTGGGCTATAGCCTTACCGATTTCTTATTTTTCCGAGAATAATAATGTTACCTAAATCGTTCCTAAATCGCCTAAATCGAGGTCTGCGCATGCGTGGGGAGTGATCGGTGTGAAGAAACAGCCCTTTAGAGAGAACTTACTAAGTCTGGAAAAATCAATATTTCCCTGGGCTATAGCCTTACCGATTTCTTATTTTTCCGAGAATATTAATGTGTCCCTAATCGTTCCTAAATCGCCTAAATCGAGGTCTGCGCATGCGTGGGGAGTGGTCGGCGTGAAGAAACAGCCCTTTAGAGAGAACTTACTAAATCTGGAAAAATCAATATTTCCCTGGGCTATTGCCTTACCGATTTCTTATTTTTCCGAAAATATTAATGTGTCCCTAATCGTTCCTAAATCGCCTAAATAGAGGTCTGCGCATGCGTGCGGAGTGATCGGTGTGAAGAAACAGCGCCTTAGAAAGAACTTACCAAGTCTGGAAAAATCAATAGTTCCCTGGCCTTACCGATTTTTTATTTTTCCGAGAATAATAATGTGACCTTAATCGTTCCTAAATCGCCTAAATCGAGGTCTGCGCATGCGTGGGGAGTGGTCGGCGTGAAGAAACAGCGCCTTAGAAATAACTTACGAACTCTGGAAAAATCAATATTTCCCTTGGCTATAGCCTTACCGATTTCTTATTTTTCTGACAATAATAATGTGACCTTAATCGTTCCTAAATCGCCAAAATCGAGGTCTGCGCATGCGTGGGGAGTGATCGGTGTGAAGAAACAGCCCTTCAGAGAGAACCTACTAAGTCTGCAAAAATCAATATTTCCCTGGGCTATAGCCTTACCGATTTCTTATTTTTCCGAAAATATTAATGTGTCCCTAATCGTTCCTAAATCGCCTAAATCTAGGTCTGCGCATGCGTGGGGAGTGATCGGCGTGAAGAAACAGCCCTTTAGAAAGGACTTACTAAGTCTGGAAAAATCAATATTTCCCTGGGCTATAGCCTTACCGATTTCTTATTTTTCCGAGAATAATAATGTGACCTAAATCCTTCCTAAATCGCCTAAATCGAGGTCTGCGCATGCGTGGGGAGTGATCGGTGTGAAAAAACAGCCCTTTAGAGAGAACTTACTAAGTCTGGAAAAATCAATATTTCCCTGGGCTATTATAGCCTTACCGATTTCTTATTTTTCCGAGAATATTAATGTGTCCCTAATCGTTCCTAAATCGCCTAAATCGAGGTCTGCGCATGCGTGGGGAGTGGTCGGCGTGACGAAACAGCCCTTTAGAGAAAACTTACCAAGTCTGGAAAAATCAATATTTCCCTGGGCTATAGCCTTACCGATTTCTTATTTTTCCGAGAATAATAATGTTACCTAAATCGTTCCTAAATCGCCTAAATCGAGGTGTGCGCATGCGTGGGGAGTGATCGGTGTGAAGAAACAGCCCTTTAGAGAGAACTTACTAAGTCTGGAAAAATCAATATTTCCCTGGGCTATAGCCTTACCGATTTCTTATTTTTCCAAAAATATTAATGTGTCCCTAATCGTTCCTAAATCGCCTAAATCGAGGTGTGCGCATGCGTGAGGAGTGGTCGGTGTGAAGAAACAGCCCTTTAGAGAGAACTTACTAAGTCTGGAAAAATCAATATTTCCCTGGGCTATAGCCTTAGCGATTTCTTATTTTTCCAAAAATATTAATGTGTCCCTAATCGTTCCTAAATCGCCTAAATCGAGGTGTGCGCATGCGTGGGGAGTGATCGGTGTGAAGAAACAGCCCTTTAGAGAGAACTTACTAAGTCTGGAAAAATCAATATTTCCCTGGGCTATAGCCTTACCGATTTCTTATTTTTCCAAAAATATTAATGTGTCCCTAATCGTTCCTAAATCGCCTAAATCGAGGTCTGCGCATGCGTGGGGAGTGATCGGTGTGAAGAAACAGCGCCTTAGAAAAAACTTACCAAGTCTGGAAAAATCAATATTTCCCTGGGCCTTACCGATTTTTTATTTTTCCGAGAATAATAATGTGACCTAAATCGTTCCTAAATCGCCTAAATCGAGGTCTGCGCATGCGTGGGGAGTGGTCGGCGTGAAGAAACAGCCCTTTAGAGAGAACTTACTAAGTCTGGAAAAATCAATATTTCCCTGGGCTATAGCCTTACCGATTTCTTATTTTTCCGAGAATAATAATGTGACCTTAATCGTTCCTAAATCGCCTAAATCGAGGTCTGCGCATGCGTGGGGAGTGATCGGTGTGAAGAAACAGCGCCTTAGAAAGAACTTACCAAGTCTGGAAAAATCAATATTTCCCTGGGCTATAGCCTTACCGATTTCTTATTTTTCTGAGAATAATAATGTGACCTTAATCGTTCCTAAATCACCTAAATCGAGGTCTGCGCATGCGTGGGGAGTGATCGGTGTGAAGAAACAGCGCCTTAGAAAGAACTTACCAAGTCTGGAAAAATCAATATTTCCCTGGGCTATAGCCTTACCGATTTCTTATTTTTCCGAGAATAATAATGTGACCTAAATTGTTCTTAAATCGCCTAAGTAGAGGTCTGCGCATGCGTGGCGAGTGGTCGGCGTGAAGAAACAGCCCTTTAGAGAGAACTTACTAAATCTGGAAAAATCAATATTTCCCTGGGCTATTGCCTTACCGATTTCTTATTTTTCCGAAAATTAATGTGTCCCTAATCGTTCCTAAATCGCCTAAATAGAGGTCTGCGCATGCGTGCGGAGTGATCGGTGTGAAGAAACAGCGCCTTAGAAAGAACTTACCAAGTCTGGAAAAATCAATAGTTCCCTGGCCTTACCGATTTTTTATTTTTCCGAGAATAATAATGTGACCTAAATCGTTCCTAAATCGCCTAAATCGAGGTCTGCGCATGCGTGGGGAGTGGTCGGCGTGAAGAAACAGCCCTTTAGAGAGAACTTACTAAGTCTGGAAAAATCAATAGTTCCCTGGGCTATATATAGCCTTACCGATTTTTTATTTTTCCGAGAATAATAATGTGACCTTAATCGTTCCTAAATCGCCTAAATCGAGGTCTGCGCATGCGTGGGGAGTGGTCGGCGTGAAGAAACAGCGCCTTAGAAATAACTTACGAAGTCTGGAAAAATCAATATTTCCCTTGGCTATAGCCTTACCGATTTCTTATTTTTCTGACAATAATAATGTGACCTTAATCGTTCCTAAATCACCTAAATCGAGGTCTGCGCATGCGTGGGGAGTGATCGGTGTGAAGAAACAGCGCCCTAGAAAGAACTTACCAAGTCTGGAAAAATCAATATTTCCCTGGGCTATAGCCTTACCGATTTCTTATTTTTCCGAGAATAATAATGTGACCTAAATCGTTCCTAAATCGCCAAAATCGAGGTCTGCGCATGCGTGGGGAGTGATCGGTGTGAAGAAACAGCCCTTTAGAGAGAACCTACTAAGTCTGCAAAAATCAATATTTCCCTGGGCTATAGCCTTACCGATTTCTTATTTTTCCGAAAATATTAATGTGTCCCTAATCGTTCCTAAATCGCCTAAATCTAGGTCTGCGCATGCGTGGGGAGTGATCGGCGTGAAGAAACAGCGCTTTAGAAAGGACTTACTAAGTCTGGAAAAATCAATATTTCCCTGGGCTATAGCCTTACCGATTTCTTATTTTTCCGAGAATAATAATGTGACCTAAATCGTTCCTAAATCGCCTAAATCGAGGTCTGCGCATGCGTGGGGAGTGATCGGTGTGAAAAAACAGCCCTTTAGAGAGAACTTACTAAGTCTGGAAAAATCAATATTTCCCTGGGCTATAGCCTTACCGATTTCTTATTTTTCCGAGAATATTAATGTGTCCCTAATCGTTCCTAAATCGCCTAAATCGAGGTCTGCGCATGCGTGGGGAGTGGTCGGCGTGACGAAACAGCCCTTTAGAGAAAACTTACCAAGTCTGGAAAAATCAATATTTCCCTGGGCTATAGCCTTACCGTTTCTTATTTTTCCGAGAATAATAATGTTACCTAAATCGTTCCTAAATCGCCTAAATCGAGGTGTGCGCATGCGTGGGGAGTGATCGGTGTGAAGAAACAGCCCTTTAGAGAGAACTTACTAAGTCTGGAAAAATCAATATTTCCCTGGGCTATAGCCTTACCGATTTCTTATTTTTCCAAAAATATTAATGTGTCCCTAATCGTTCCTAAATCGCCTAAATCGAGGTGTGCGCATGCGTGAGGAGTGGTCGGTGTGAAGAAACAGCCCTTTAGAGAGAACTTACTAAGTCTGGAAAAATCAATATTTCCCTGGGCTATAGCCTTACCGATTTCTTATTTTTCCGAGAATAATAATGTGACCTTAATCGTTCCTAAATCGCCTAAATCGAGGTCTGCGCATGCGTGGGGAGTGGTCGGCGTGAAGAAACAGCGCCTTAGAAATAACTTACGAAGTCTGGAAAAATCAATATTTCCCTTGGCTATAGCCTTACCGATTTCTTATTTTTCTGAGAATAATAATGTGACCTTAATCGTTCCTAAATCACCTAAATCGAGGTCTGCGCATGCGTGGGGAGTGATCGGTGTGAAGAAACAGCGCCCTAGAAATAACTTACGAAGTCTGGAAAAATCAATATTTCCCTTGGCTATAGCCTTACCGATTTCTTATTTTTCTGACAATAATAATGTGACCTTAATCGTTCCTAAATCACCTAAATCGAGGTCTGCGCATGCGTGGGGAGTGATCGGTTTGAAGAAACAGCGCCCTAGAAAGAACTTACCAAGTCTGGAAAAATCAATATTTCCCTGGGCTATAGCCTTACCGATTTCTTATTTTTCCGAGAATAATAATGTGACCTAAATCGTTCCTAAATCGCCAAAATCGAGGTCTGCGCATGCGTGGGGAGTGACCGTTGTGAAGAAACAGCCCTTTAGAGAGAACCTACTAAGTCTGCAAAAATCAATATTTCCCTGGGCTATAGCCTTACCGATTTCTTATTTTTCCGAGAATAATAATGTGACCTAAATCGTTCCTAAATCGCCTAAATCGAGGTCTGCGCATGCGTGGGGAGTGATCGGTGTGAAAAAACAGCCCTTTAGAGAGAACTTACTAAGTCTGGAAAAATCAATATTTCCCTGGGCTATAGCCTTACCGATTTCTTATTTTTCCGAGAATATTAATGTGTCCCTAATCGTTCCTAAATCGCCTAAATCGAGGTCTGCGCATGCGTGGGGAGTGGTCGGCGTGACGAAACAGCCCTTTAGAGAAAACTTACCAAGTCTGGAAAAATCAATATTTCCCTGGGCTATAGCCTTACCGTTTCTTATTTTTCCGAGAATAATAATGTTACCTAAATCGTTCCTAAATCGCCTAAATCGAGGTGTGCGCATGCGTGGGGAGTGATCGGTGTGAAGAAACAGCCCTTTAGAGAGAACTTACTAAGTCTGGAAAAATCAATATTTCCCTGGGCTATAGCCTTACCGATTTTTTATTTTTCCGAGAATAATAATGTGACCTAAATCGTTCCTAAATCGCCTAAATCGAGGTCTGCGCATGCGTGGGGAGTGGTCGGCGTGAAGAAACAGCCCTTTAGAGAGAACTTACTAAGTCTGGAAAAATCAATATTTCCCTGGGCTATAGCCTTACCGATTTCTTATTTTTCCGAGAATAATAATGTGACCTTAATCGTTCCTAAATCGCCTAAATCGAGGTCTGCGCATGCGTGGGGAGTGGTCGGCGTGAAGAAACAGCGCCTTAGAAATAACTTACGAAGTCTGGAAAAATCAATATTTCCCTTGGCTATAGCCTTACCGATTTCTTATTTTTCTGAGAATAATAATGTGACCTTAATCGTTCCTAAATCACCTAAATCGAGGTCTGCGCATGCGTGGGGAGTGATCGGTGTGAAGAAACAGCGCCCTAGAAAGAACTTACCAAGTCTGGAAAAATCAATATTTCCCTGGGCTATAGCCTTACCGATTTCTTATTTTTCCGAGAATATTAATGTGTCCCTAATCGTTCCTAAATCGCCTAAATCGAGGTCTGCGCATGCGTGGGGAGTGGTCGGCGTGAATAAACAGCCCTTTAGAGAGAACTTACGAAGTCTGGAAAAATCAATATTTCCCTGGGCTATAGCCTTACCGATTTCTTATTTTTCCGAGAATAATAATGTGACCTTAATCGTTCCTAAATCGCCTAAATCGAGGTCTGCGCATGCGTGGGGAGTGGTCGGCGTGAAGAAACAGCGCCTTAGAAATAACTTACGAAGTCTGGAAAAATCAATATTTCCCTTGGCTATAGCCTTACCGATTTCTTATTTTTCCGAAAATATTAATGTGTCCCTAATCGTTCCTAAATCGCCTAAATAGAGGTCTGCGCATGCGTGGGGAGTGGTCGGCGTGAAGAAACAGACCTTTAGAGAGAACTTACGAAGTCTGGAAAAATCAATATTTCCCTGGGCTATAGCTTACCGATTTTTTATTTTTCCGAGAATAATAATGTGACCTAAATCGTTCCTAAATCGCCTAAATCGAGGTCTGCGCATGCGTGGGGAGTGGTCGGCGTGAAGAAACAGCCCTTTAGAGAGAACTTACTAAGCCTGGAAAAATCAATATTTCCCTGGGCTATAGCCTTACCGATTTCTTATTTTTCCGAAAATATTAATGTGTCCCTAATCGTTCCTAAATCGCCTAAATCGAGGTCTGCGCATGTGTGGGGAGTGATCGGTGTGAAGAAACAGCCCTTTAGAGAGAACTTACTAAGTCTGGAAAAATCAATATTTCCCTACGCTATTATAGCCTTACCGATTTCTTATTTTTCCGAAAATATTAATGTGTCCCTAATCGTTCCTAAATCGCCTAAATCGAGGTCTGCGCATGCGTGGGGAGTGGTCGGCGTGAAGAAACAGCCCTTTAGAGAGAACTTACTAAGTCTGGAAAAATCAATATTTCCCTGGGCTATATCCTTACCGATTTCTTATTTTTCCGAAAATATTAATGTGTCCCTAATCGTTCCTAAATCGCCTAAATCGAGGTCTGCGCATGCGTGGGGAGTGGTCGGCGTGAAGAAACAGCCCTTTAGAGAGAACTTACGAAGTCTGGAAAAATCAATATTTCCCTGGGCTATAGCTTACCGATTTCTTATTTTTCCGAAAATATTAATGGGTCCCTAATCGTTCCTAAATCGCCTAAATCGAGGCCTGCACATGCGTGGGGAGTGGTCGGCGTGAAGAAACAGCCCTTTAGAGAGAACTTACTAAGTCTGGAAAAATCAATATTTCCCTGGGCTATTATAGCCTTACCGATTTCTTATTTTTCCGAGAATAATAATGTGACCTAAATCGTTCTTAAATCGCCTAAGTAGAGGTCTGCGCATGCGTGGGGAGTGATCGGCGTGAAGAAACAGCCCTTTAGACAGAACTTACGAAGTCTGGAAAAATCAATATTTCCCTGGGCTATAGCCTTACCGATTTCTTATTTTTCCGAGAATATTAATGGGACCTAAATCTTTCCTAAATCGCCTAAATCGAGGTCTGCGCATGCGTGGGGAGTGGTCGGCGTGAAGAAACAGCGCTTTAGAGAAAACTTACCAAGTCTGGCAAAATCAATATTTCCCTGGGCTATAGCCTTACCGATTTCTTATTTTTCCGAGAATAATAATGTGTCCTTAATCGTTCCTAAATCGCCTAAATCGAGGTCTGCGCATGCGTGGGGAGTGATCGGCGTGAAGAAACAGCGCTTTAGAGAAAACTTACCAAGTCTGGCAAAATCAATATTTCCCTGGGCTATAGCCTTACCGATTTCTTATTTTTCCGAGAATATTAATGTGGCCTTAATCGTTCCTAAATCGCCTAAATCGAGGTCTGCGCATGCGTGGGGAGTGATCGGCGTGAAGAAACAGCGCTTTAGAGAGAACTTACTTAGTCTGGCTAAATTATTATTTCCCTGGTCTATAGCCTTACCGATTTCTTATTTTTCCGAGAATATTAATGTGTCCCTAATCGTTCCTAAATCGCCTAAATCGAGGTGTGCGCATGCGTGAGGAGTGGTCGGTGTGAAGAAACAGCCCTTTAGAGAGAACTTACTAAGTCTGGAAAAATCAATATTTCCCTGGGCTATAGCCTTAGCGATTTCTTATTTTTCCAAAAATATTAATGTGTCCCTAATCGTTCCTAAATCGCCTAAATCGAGGTGTGCGCATGCGTGGGGAGTGATCGGTGTGAAGAAACAGCCCTTTAGAGAGAACTTACTAAGTCTGGAAAAATCAATATTTCCCTGGGCTATAGCCTTACCGATTTCTTATTTTTCCAAAAATATTAATGTGTCCCTAATCGTTCCTAAATCGCCTAAATCGAGGTCTGCGCATGCGTGGGGAGTGATCGGTGTGAAGAAACAGCGCCTTAGAAAAAACTTACCAAGTCTGGAAAAATCAATATTTCCCTGGGCCTTACCGATTTTTTATTTTTCCGAGAATAATAATGTGACCTAAATCGTTCCTAAATCGCCTAAATCGAGGTCTGCGCATGCGTGGGGAGTGGTCGGCGTGAAGAAACAGCCCTTTAGAGAGAACTTACTAAGTCTGGAAAAATCAATATTTCCCTGGGCTATAGCCTTACCGATTTCTTATTTTTCCGAGAATAATAATGTGACCTTAATCGTTCCTAAATCGCCTAAATCGAGGTCTGCGCATGCGTGGGGAGTGATCGGTGTGAAGAAACAGCGCCTTAGAAAGAACTTACCAAGTCTGGAAAAATCAATATTTCCCTGGGCTATAGCCTTACCGATTTCTTATTTTTCCGAGAATAATAATGTGACCTAAATTGTTCTTAAATCGCCTAAGTAGAGGTCTGCGCATGCGTGGCGAGTGGTCGGCGTGAAGAAACAGCCCTTTAGAGAGAACTTACTAAATCTGGAAAAATCAATATTTCCCTGGGCTATTGCCTTACCGATTTCTTATTTTTCCGAAAATTAATGTGTCCCTAATCGTTCCTAAATCGCCTAAATAGAGGTCCGCGCATGCGTGCGGAGTGATCGGTGTGAAGAAACAGCGCCTTAGAAAGAACTTACCAAGTCTGGAAAAATCAATAGTTCCCTGGCCTTACCGATTTTTTATTTTTCCGAGAATAATAATGTGACCTAAATCGTTCCTAAATCGCCTAAATCGAGGTCTGCGCATGCGTGGGGAGTGGTCGGCGTGAAGAAACAGCCCTTTAGAGAGAACTTACTAAGTCTGGAAAAATCAATAGTTCCCTGGGCTATATATAGCCTTACCGATTTTTTATTTTTCCGAGAATAATAATGTGACCTTAATCGTTCCTAAATCGCCTAAATCGAGGTCTGCGCATGCGTGGGGAGTGGTCGGCGTGAAGAAACAGCGCCTTAGAAATAACTTACGAAGTCTGGAAAAATCAATATTTCCCTTGGCTATAGCCTTACCGATTTCTTATTTTTCTGACAATAATAATGTGACCTTAATCGTTCCTAAATCACCTAAATCGAGGTCTGCGCATGCGTGGGGAGTGATCGGTGTGAAGAAACAGCGCCCTAGAAAGAACTTACCAAGTCTGGAAAAATCAATATTTCCCTGGGCTATAGCCTTACCGATTTCTTATTTTTCCGAGAATAATAATGTGACCTAAATCGTTCCTAAATCGCCAAAATCGAGGTCTGCGCATGCGTGGGGAGTGATCGGTGTGAAGAAACAGCCCTTTAGAGAGAACCTACTAAGTCTGCAAAAATCAATATTTCCCTGGGCTATAGCCTTACCGATTTCTTATTTTTCCGAAAATATTAATGTGTCCCTAATCGTTCCTAAATCGCCTAAATCTAGGTCTGCGCATGCGTGGGGAGTGATCGGCGTGAAGAAACAGCGCTTTAGAAAGGACTTACTAAGTCTGGAAAAATCAATATTTCCCTGGGCTATAGCCTTACCGATTTCTTATTTTTCCGAGAATAATAATGTGACCTAAATCGTTCCTAAATCGCCTAAATCGAGGTCTGCGCATGCGTGGGGAGTGATCGGTGTGAAAAAACAGCCCTTTAGAGAGAACTTACTAAGTCTGGAAAAATCAATATTTCCCTGGGCTATAGCCTTACCGATTTCTTATTTTTCCGAGAATATTAATGTGTCCCTAATCGTTCCTAAATCGCCTAAATCGAGGTCTGCGCATGCGTGGGGAGTGGTCGGCGTGACGAAACAGCCCTTTAGAGAAAACTTACCAAGTCTGGAAAAATCAATATTTCCCTGGGCTATAGCCTTACCGTTTCTTATTTTTCCGAGAATAATAATGTTACCTAAATCGTTCCTAAATCGCCTAAATCGAGGTGTGCGCATGCGTGGGGAGTGATCGGTGTGAAGAAACAGCCCTTTAGAGAGAACTTACTAAGTCTGGAAAAATCAATATTTCCCTGGGCTATAGCCTTACCGATTTCTTATTTTTCCAAAAATATTAATGTGTCCCTAATCGTTCCTAAATCGCCTAAATCGAGGTGTGCGCATGCGTGAGGAGTGGTCGGTGTGAAGAAACAGCCCTTTAGAGAGAACTTACTAAGTCTGGAAAAATCAATATTTCCCTGGGCTATAGCCTTACCGATTTCTTATTTTTCCGAGAATAATAATGTGACCTTAATCGTTCCTAAATCGCCTAAATCGAGGTCTGCGCATGCGTGGGGAGTGGTCGGCGTGAAGAAACAGCGCCTTAGAAATAACTTACGAAGTCTGGAAAAATCAATATTTCCCTTGGCTATAGCCTTACCGATTTCTTATTTTTCTGAGAATAATAATGTGACCTTAATCGTTCCTAAATCACCTAAATCGAGGTCTGCGCATGCGTGGGGAGTGATCGGTGTGAAGAAACAGCGCCCTAGAAATAACTTACGAAGTCTGGAAAAATCAATATTTCCCTTGGCTATAGCCTTACCGATTTCTTATTTTTCTGACAATAATAATGTGACCTTAATCGTTCCTAAATCACCTAAATCGAGGTCTGCGCATGCGTGGGGAGTGATCGGTTTGAAGAAACAGCGCCCTAGAAAGAACTTACCAAGTCTGGAAAAATCAATATTTCCCTGGGCTATAGCCTTACCGATTTCTTATTTTTCCGAGAATAATAATGTGACCTAAATCGTTCCTAAATCGCCAAAATCGAGGTCTGCGCATGCGTGGGGAGTGACCGTTGTGAAGAAACAGCCCTTTAGAGAGAACCTACTAAGTCTGCAAAAATCAATATTTCCCTGGGCTATAGCCTTACCGATTTCTTATTTTTCCGAGAATAATAATGTGACCTAAATCGTTCCTAAATCGCCTAAATCGAGGTCTGCGCATGCGTGGGGAGTGATCGGTGTGAAAAAACAGCCCTTTAGAGAGAACTTACTATGTCTGGAAAAATCAATATTTCCCTGGGCTATAGCCTTACCGATTTCTTATTTTTCCGAGAATATTAATGTGTCCCTAATCGTTCCTAAATCGCCTAAATCGAGGTCTGCGCATGCGTGGGGAGTGGTCGGCGTGACGAAACAGCCCTTTAGAGAAAACTTACCAAGTCTGGAAAAATCAATATTTACCTGGGCTATAGCCTTACCGTTTCTTATTTTTCCGAGAATAATAATGTTACCTAAATCGTTCCTAAATCGCCTAAATCGAGGTGTGCGCATGCGTGGGGAGTGATCGGTGTGAAGAAACAGCCCTTTAGAGAGAACTTACTAAGTCTGGAAAAATCAATATTTCCCTGGGCTATAGCCTTACCGATTTCTTATTTTTCCAAAAATATTAATGTGTCCCTAATCGTTCCTAAATCGCCTAAATCGAGGTGTGCGCATGCGTGAGGAGTGGTCGGTGTGAAGAAACAGCCCTTTAGAGAGAACTTACTAAGTCTGGAAAAATCAATATTTCCCTGGGCTATAGCCTTACCGATTTTTTATTTTTCCGAGAATAATAATGTGACCTAAATCGTTCCTAAATCGCCTAAATCGAGGTCTGCGCATGCGTGGGGAGTGGTCGGCGTGAAGAAACAGCCCTTTAGAGAGAACTTACTAAGTCTGGAAAAATCAATATTTCCCTGGGCTATTATAGCCTTACCGATTTCTTATTTTTCCGAGAATAATAATGTGACCTTAATCGTTCCTAAATCGCCTAAATCGAGGTCTGCGCATGCGTGGGGAGTGGTCGGCGTGAAGAAACAGCGCCTTAGAAATAACTTACGAAGTCTGGAAAAATCAATATTTCCCTTGGCTATAGCCTTACCGATTTCTTATTTTTCTGAGAATAATAATGTGACCTTAATCGTTCCTAAATCACCTAAATCGAGGTCTGCGCATGCGTTGGGAGTGATCGGTGTGAAGAAACAGCGCCCTAGAAAGAACTTACCAAGTCTGGAAAAATCAATATTTCCCTGGGCTATAGCCTTACCGATTTCTTATTTTTCCGAGAATATTAATGTGTCCCTAATCGTTCCTAAATCGCCTAAATCGAGGTCTGCGCATGCGTGGGGAGTGGTCGGCGTGAATAAACAGCCCTTTAGAGAGAACTTACGAAGTCTGGAAAAATCAATATTTCCCTGGGCTATTGCCTTACCGATTTCTTATTTTTCCGAAAATATTAATGTGTCCCTAATCGTTCCTAAATCGCCTAAATAGAGGTCTGCGCATGCGTGGGGAGTGGTCGGCGTGAAGAAACAGACCTTTAGAGAGAACTTACGAAGTCTGGAAAAATCAATATTTCCCTGGGCTATAGCTTACCGATTTTTTATTTTTCCGAGAATAATAATGTGACCTAAATCGTTCCTAAATCGCCTAAATCGAGGTCTGCGCATGCGTGGGGAGTGGTCGGCGTGAAGAAACAGCCCTTTAGAGAGAACTTACTAAGCCTGGAAAAATCAATATTTCCCTGGGCTATTGGCCTCGAGCTCCACCACTGGAAAAGCTGGCGCCACCGTCGGCGTGACGTGCTAGGAGGGATCACGTGGACATAGCGGCCGCGTCGGCTGCTTCGGGCGCGCCGAAGCGAGCTGAAAACGAGCTTAAATTCTCTCGTACACTGCGGTTTTCATTTAGTGGCGAAATTTTCCCGCTTCGAGTGTCTCCTTTACAACGCTTGAAAGCACTACAATAGGTATAGTGGCTGCCTTTGAAGGCGCGCGACATGGTAGGCTACTGCTCGGTGCCGCAGGGCCGGACGCACGTAACGGAGGCCGGTGTCAGCCTTATTCGCACGTAGCCGCAGGACAAGCTGGGTGAAGCTTGGCTCGCGAAACATAAAACCGGTAAACAGTCATCGGCTACAACTCGGGTATGCAGCAAGCCAAGACGCGAGGAAGATTTCTGCTACGGCGCCCGGTCCGCGACGTTCTGAAGACGCGCACTGAGACGCTCGCGCGAGTCCGCTGCCCGACTAATGTCATGACGGTTTAGTCTATGAACTTGTGATATTATAGATACTGGCAAGTTCAGTGGAGTGGAAAGGCAGCGGTAAGAAGCACATTTAAAGAAAGCATGGCATATGGTCATGTTTGTGTTATGAATTAATGCACTGGATTACAAAAAAGGAGCAGCGGGAAATTGCACGCTGAGAACACCGATAAACATATAGTGCGACGCAACTCGAGAAATAGTATTGAAAGGTCAAAGAATTCAGAAGAAAAAAAAGATTGAATTGTCGCGACGGCACATCACAGTCCCGTAGGCGTCAAGTCTCTACAATGAAATTATTTTTGAACAGCTTTGATAGCGCCCACGCAACAATGGTTGCTTGTACACTGTCAAATGCTCATATTCTGCGGCCTTAAGCTCATGGCACGATGCGAAAACGCGCGCGCGGGGAAAGCGAAACAGTGCGCGGACAAGCATGCAGACGCGCAGTCGGTCGCGGCGAATCTGCGCGATCGCTGCATTGAGGCTTCGTTCTATTACGCTCCATTTAGTTATACAAACACTATAAGAACATATTTCACATAGTTTGCTCTCAGCGTTTACCTACCTTTCACGCAAGAAGCCGGTTCGGGAGACTCCATCGCGGCGACCGCGCGCAGTGGCGTTCACTGTACGTATTCGGTAAAGAGATCGCGGCTGTAAACGATTGTGTGCTTTCAGTTTGCCAAAGATTATTATTTAGACAGTAAGAAACTTCTCTCGTTTCGGAAGTACTTACAGAAATGTCCGGGAGAGCTCGCTCGTGGTGTTTTCAGTGAGCGCTGACAGCAAAACCTATGAGGAGCGCGCCACGTGATCCCTCATACTACGCCAGCGAGGCGCTTCCGATAGAGGGCGACTCCGTAACTCCTCGCCGCCAATAGCCTTACCGATTTCTTATTTTTCCGAAAATATTAATGTGTCCCTAATCGTTCCTAAATCGCCTAAATCGAGGTCTGCGCATGTGTGGGGAGTGATCGGTGTGAAGAAACAGCCCTTTAGAGAGAACTTACTAAGTCTGGAAAAATCAATATTTCCCTACGCTATTATAGCCTTACCGATTTCTTATTTTTCCGAAAATATTAATGTGTCCCTAATCGTTCCTAAATCGCCTAAATCGAGGTCTGCGCATGCGTGGGGAGTGGTCGGCGTGAAGAAACAGCCCTTTAGAGAGAACTTACTAAGTCTGGAAAAATCAATATTTCCCTGGGCTATATCCTTACCGATTTCTTATTTTTCCGAAAATATTAATGTGTCCCTAATCGTTCCTAAATCGCCTAAATCGAGGTCTGCGCATGCGTGGGGAGTGGTCGGCGTGAAGAAACAGCCCTTTAGAGAGAACTTACGAAGTCTGGAAAAATCAATATTTCCCTGGGCTATAGCTTACCGATTTCTTATTTTTCCGAAAATATTAATGGGTCCCTAATCGTTCCTAAATCGCCTAAATCGAGGCCTGCACATGCGTGGGGAGTGGTCGGCGTGAAGAAACAGCCCTTTAGAGAGAACTTACTAAGTCTGGAAAAATCAATATTTCCCTGGGCTATTATAGCCTTACCGATTTCTTATTTTTCCGAGAATAATAATGTGACCTAAATCGTTCTTAAATCGCCTAAGTAGAGGTCTGCGCATGCGTGGGGAGTGATCGGCGTGAAGAAACAGCCCTTTAGACAGAACTTACGAAGTCTGGAAAAATCAATATTTCCCTGGGCTATAGCCTTACCGATTTCTTATTTTTCCGAGAATATTAATGGGACCTAAATCTTTCCTAAATCGCCTAAATCGAGGTCTGCGCATGCGTGGGGAGTGGTCGGCGTGAAGAAACAGCGCTTTAGAGAAAACTTACCAAGTCTGGCAAAATCAATATTTCCCTGGGCTATAGCCTTACCGATTTCTTATTTTTCCGAGAATAATAATGTGTCCTTAATCGTTCCTAAATCGCCTAAATCGAGGTCTGCGCATGCGTGGGGAGTGATCGGCGTGAAGAAACAGCGCTTTAGAGAAAACTTACCAAGTCTGGCAAAATCAATATTTCCCTGGGCTATAGCCTTACCGATTTCTTATTTTTCCGAGAATATTAATGTGGCCTTAATCGTTCCTAAATCGCCTAAATCGAGGTCTGCGCATGCGTGGGGAGTGATCGGCGTGAAGAAACAGCGCTTTAGAGAGAACTTACTTAGTCTGGCTAAATTATTATTTCCCTGGTCTATAGCCTTACCGATTTCTTATTTTTCCGAGAATATTAATGTGTCCCTAATCGTTCCTAAATCGCCTAAATCGAGGTCTGCGCATGCGTGGGGAGTGGTCGGCGTGAAGAAACAGCCCTTTAGAGAGAACTTACTAAGTCTGGAAAAATCAATATTTCCCTGGGCTATAGCCTTACCGATTTCTTATTTTTCCGAAAATATTAATGTGACCTAAATTGTTCTTAAATCGCCTAAGTAGAGGTCTGCGCATGCGTGGGGAGTGATCGGCGTGAAGAAACAGCCCTTTAGAGAGAACTTACGAAGTCTGGAAAAATCAATATTTCCCTGGGCTATAGCCTTACCGATTTCTTATTTTTCCGAGAATAATAATGTGACCTAAATTGTTCTTAAATCGCCTAAGTAGAGGTCTGCGCATGCGTGGGGAGTGATCGGCGTGAAGAAACAGCGCTTTAGAGAGAACTTACCAGGTCTGGCAAAATCAATAATTCCCTGGGCTATAGCCTTACCGATTTCTTATTTTTCCGAGAATAATAATGCGTCCTTAATCGTTCCTAAATCGCCTAAATCGAGGTCTGCGCATGCGTGGGGAGTGATCGGCGTGAAGAAAGAGCGCTTTAGAGAAAACTTACCAAGTCTGGCAAAATCAATATTTCCCTTGGCTATAACCTTACCGATTTCTTATTTTTCCGAGAATATTAATGTGACCTTAATCGTTCCTAAATCGCCTAAATCGAGGTCTGCGCATGCGTGGGGAGTGATCGGCGTGAAGAAACAGCGCTTTAGAGAAAACTTACCAAGTCTGGCAAAATCAATATTTCCCTGGGCTACAGACTTACCGATTTCTCATTTTCCGAGAATATTAATGGGACCTAAATCGTTCCTAAATCGCCTAAATCGAGGTCTGCGCATGCGTGGGGAGTGATCGGCGTGAAGAAACAGCGCTTTAGAGAAAACTTACCAAGTCTGGCAAAATCAATATTTCCCTGGGCTATATATAGCCTTACCGATTTCTTATTTTTCCGAGAATATTAATGTGGCCTTAATCGTTCCTAAATCGCCTAAATCGAGGTCTGCGCATGCGTGGGGAGTGATCGGTGTGAAGAAACAGCCCTTTAGAGAGAACTTACTAAGTCTGGAAAAATCAATATTTCCCTGGGCTATAGCCTTACCGATTTCTTATTTTTCCGAGAATATTAATGTGTCCCTAATCGTTCCTAAATCGCCTAAATCGAGGTCTGCGCATGCGTGGGGAGTGGTCGGCGTGAAGAAACAGCCCTTTAGAGAGAACTTACTAAATCTGGAAAAATCAATATTTCCCTGGGCTATTGCCTTACCGATTTCTTAGTTTTCCGAAAATATTAATGTGTCCCTAATCGTTCCTAAATCGCCTAAATAGAGGTCTGCGCATGCGTGCGGAGTGATCGGTGTGAAGAAACAGCGCCTTAGAAAGAACTTACCAAGTCTGGAAAAATCAATAGTTCCCTGGCCTTACCGATTTTTTATTTTTCCGAGAATAATAATGTGACCTTAATCGTTCCTAAATCGCCTAAATCGAGGTCTGCGCATGCGTGGGGAGTGGTCGGCGTGAAGAAACAGCGCCTTAGAAATAACTTACGAACTCTGGAAAAATCAATATTTCCCTTGGCTATAGCCTTACCGATTTCTTATTTTTCTGACAATAATAATGTGACCTTAATCGTTCCTAAATCACCTAAATCGAGGTCTGCGCATGCGTGGGGAGTGATCGGTGTGAAGAAACAGCGCCCTAGAAAGAACTTACCAAGTCTGGAAAAATCAATATTTCCCTGGGCTATAGCCTTACCGATTTCTTATTTTTCCGAGAATATTCCGAGAATTTTTCCGAGAAGACGAAGACGAAGTAGAAGAAATGTAGAAGTACCTCACATGGAGCTCCGGCTTTTTCCACTCACAGCGACCGTCAGCCTATAGATTTCCTGGAAGTAACCATCGCCACTACTGCGGGAAGTCATCAGGACCACGAAGAGATCAACATCTCGGCAAGTGCTTCCATATCCATCCATAAAACGCCACATTTCGTGCCCGGTTCGCCGACCGCCGCGTTAACCCTAACGCCGGTTCGGCAGCCCGGCATCTCTACCAACTCATCAGGCAACTATGGAAATAGAAGTGGAGGGGACTGAAATCGCCCCGGAAGAACTAAACGAGGCAGGATGGCTCGCCGCCCATAAGACCCTACAGCGAAGCAAACCAAGCCTTAACGAGTCCAAAGCCATACCGCGTACAAGAACTAATTCGGTAGCGCAGACGCCGTCGTCCCGTCCCCGTCGGCAAGTGCCGAAGCCCCCACCGCTGCCGGAAGAGGACTTCAAAGTGGTTCTCCGACCGCGTGACGGATTCAATACAGCCAGCTGGAGCTCCGCGCTCATCACCGACAACATCATGAGAACGGCCGCTCTGGAAGCGGCAGCGCAACTAGAAGACACGATCCGAATCAACACCAGCCAAAATATCATTATTGTCAGCACACCAAGAGAAGACAACGCCGTCAAGTACAGCCAAATCAAGGAGCTCAAATTACAAGAGAAGAGATTCAGCATGACTACTTACATTACGGCGCCTGAAAACTCGGCCAAAGGAATCATCCATGGGATTCCGGACTACGACACACAAGAAGACATTATTAGAAGTTTGGCGCGTAATACCCCCCGGGTCCTGCACGCCAGGCGCATGGGCAAGACGTTCTCAGTTATCATCGTTTTTCAAGGTGAAGAAGTACCACACTACGTCAACTACCGAAATACTACGTACCGGTGCCTTCTGTACAAGAAGAAGATCGAAGTGTGCGGAATCTGCCGAAAAGTCGGCCACCGGGACGATGTGTGCCCCACCCCGAACGAAAAATGTTGTATCCGGTGCGGCAAGCAAAACCCGCCAACGGACCATGACTGCGAACTAGTGTGCGCTATCTGCAACGGCAACCATCTCTCCGGCTCAAAGCAATGCAGGAAACGTTTCCAAATCCCCTACATCATCCGACAACGACAGTGGCAGAAACTATCGGTGGAAGAACAGAACATCCCTAACGAGCGCAGGCAAAGTAGATCGCGAGAACGCCGATCGACGCAGAACAGCCAAGAAACCAGTGCAAGCTTTTTTCCCGGAGGATCGAGCAGCAGGAGCCGATCTCGGTCTTACCCGAGACTAAGCTCAACTCCAAGTGCCACCGACTCCGACGGGACGTCGCGGAACCGCTCGAGTTCCGGGAGACGAACGACCCCGACTAACAGCGGTCCACAGGTGAGCTGGGCTAACACGGTCTCTTCTCCCAATGCTCAGTATCCTAAGATGCAGGCTCTCGAGGCAGAACTCCAACAAATGAGGCAGTTAATAGAACAACAGAGAACCGAAATCACTAAGCAGCGTGCAGAAATCACCCGATTACAACAAAAACAACAGGAGCGCAGTCAGACGCCGCGCCCTACCCCACCAACTAATCCCTTACTCAACACCACAGCACCACCACATAAACGTAAGGCAGAAGATCATACAGACAACTCTTCAGACATATCACCAAGATTCGAGAAACTAGAACATATGATTACTGAACTTGCCAACCAGATGCTTCAGCAACATCAGGAGAATGGTGCCCACTTGCAACAAATAAGCGCACGTCTAGACGCTCTGGAAACCAGAAGCACCAACCTAGAGTCTCGGGTAGCCGCGACCGAAGCCAAAGTACTTCGCTGGGAGTCGAGATTTACATCCACGGCCTCCGGCTCCCTTAAGGGCGTGGCATCCAAACCCTATGACCGTCCACCCCTATCCGAAATCTCTAAACCGATCGCTGAACCCCCTCCACCTCAAAATGGCTCACACTCCTAACTACAAGATCTGGCAGTGGAACTGCCGTGGGTTTCGCCGCAAACGGGGAAACCTTCAGCAGTTCCTTCGGGGTAAGGCGGCCCCTGATATCATTGCCCTTCAGGAGACGGGAGGCCACGCAAAATTGGCAGGGTACAAATCCTATAATGCTTCTGGGTCGGATTCCACCACCGCTATTCTAGTTCACAGAAATCTAACAGTCATTAAACATGATATTGAAGAAGTCGACATAGACCACGTCTTTATTGAACTCATTCCTAAACGTAAGGAGGATGAAAGCATATTCATTCTTAATGTCTATAGTAGCCCAAAGTGCCGACGTCACAAGTTCGGAACTCTATTCAGGAAGGTTCTCAGAATCTCCCAACAAAAGGCCATATTATTATTAGGTGACTTTAACGCTCCCCACACTGCATGGGGATACCGCACAGAGGTAGTCAAAGGTCGTAATCTTTGGCTAGAAGCCCAACAACAGGGACTGACTCTGATCACAGACCCCCAGACACCCACCCGTATCGGGAATAGTGTCAGTGTTGACACCACTCCCGACCTAACTTTCATCAAAAACATAGGCAACTATGATTGGACTAATACCGGGGAAAGCCTCGGTAGCGATCATTATATCATAGAAATCCACATTCAGGCGGGTCCACCCCGCAAGAAAGGCAAACGAGTTTCGCTCACGGAATGGGACCGCTTCCGCCAGATTCGGGAGACAACCGCCACCGAGCATATAAACGATCTCGAGGCCTGGATCGGGGATCTCAGAGATTGCGTGAAACGCGCCACGAGGGAAATCCCTGAAGACGATGGTCTGGTCGAGGTGGATAGCCGCCTCCTACACTTGTGGGAAGCCAAAAATAGCATGCAAACCCGCTGGAAAAAGAATAAACTAAATCGTACACTCCGCTTGCGCATCGCGCAAATTAACATAGAAATCGAGGAATACGCTAACCAATTAACCAAAAACCAATGGGAAAAGGTATGCGACAGCATGCAGGGACAACTCGGTCTAGCCAAAACGTGGAATCTCCTCCGATACCTTATGGACCCGGATAAGAGTAAATCCGAGCAGAGGAAATGCCTCAATAAGATCACTCACCAATACCAGGGCACGAACGACGAGCTCCTCACAGAGCTCAAAACCCGGTACATAGGCACAAATGCACAAATCCCCCAGAAGCCATACACTGGTCCGGAGAATCTTAACCTAGACGCACCCATCCTAGAGGCTGAAGTACGAGCCGTCTTGCTGAAACTCCGAACTAAATCTGCACCAGGCCCCGATGGAATAACAAATAAGACCCTCCGAAATCTAGACGACGTATCTATCACTGCCCTAACAGAGTACTTCAACCGCTGTTGGGAAACAGGTTCTATCCCCTCGCAGTGGAAGCATGCACAAATAATATTCATACCTAAACATGGTAAGCGACTACAGCTCGAGAACTTGCGCCCCATCTCTCTGACCTCATGCGTAGGAAAACTCATGGAGCACGTTATACTTAACCGCCTCCACAATTTTGCGGAGGACAACAACTTATTCCCGAACTCCATAATTGGCTTTCGTCCAAAACTGTCCACGCAAGACATCATGCTTCAGCTTAAACATCAAGTTCTGGACCACATACCCAAGAATGGTACCCGGGCTGTCCTGGGCCTTGATCTTATAAAGGCCTTTGACAACGTAGCGCATCAGGCTATACTAGAGAATCTGCAGCACCTAGGTGTGGGCCAGAAGACATACAACTACATCAAAGACTTCCTCAACCACCGCACAGCGGAACTAAGAATAGGAGAACTACAATCGGACAAGATCCCTCTTGGAAGTCGTGGCACCCCGCAGGGATCAGTTTTATCCCCGTTCCTCTTTAATTTAGCGATGATAAGATTACCGGAACAACTTAATCAGATTCCAGGTCTACACCACAGTCTGTATGCAGACGACATTACCCTGTGGGTGGTTAAAGGTAGCGATGGAGATGTAGAAACCACGCTGCAACAAGCTGTAGACACGGTCGAAAAGTACGTTACCGACAAAGGCCTCGCCTGCTCCCCGCAAAAATCAGAACTCTTCCTACTCAGAGCCCCTACAAACCGCAAATCCGACACTGCGCCATCCCCGGAAATCACTGTGCGAGCCGGAGGAGGCGCGATCCCGGTGGTGACCACCATCCGTGTACTAGGCCTCTTCATGCAAGCTCACGGGCGCAACGGCAACACAATTCACAAACTGGAAGCATGCGTTCAGCAAACGATGCGACTCATTTCAAGAATTGCCAACCGACACTCTGGCATGAAAGAAGCCAACCTCATAAGGTTGGTACAAGCCTTCGTTCTCAGCCGCATCACCTACATCACCCCGTACCTCTGCCTCAAAGCGGCTGAGAGAGAGAAAATAGAGGGGATTATCCGGAGAGCCTATAAACAGGCTCTTGGGCTACCTATAAGAACGGCCAACGCTAAATTGCTAGCCCTAGGTGTGCACAACACCCTCGATGAACTAGTAGAAGCGCACCTTATATCTCAATACGAAAGGCTAGCTCAGAGTGCCGCCGGGCGAAACATCCTCCAGAATCTCGGCATCAACTACGAGTCGATGCAAAGCATTAAAGTAGACATTTCTCACGATCAGAGGCGCCATCTCAAAATTAATCCACTCCCTAAAAACATGCACCCCGAATTCCACAAGGAAAGGAGGGCCGAGCGGTCCAAAGCCCTACATCAGAAATTCCACGCCTTCAAAGACGTAGTCTATGTCGACGCAGCAGAATACATAGAACGCAACTGTATGTCCCTTGCAGTGGTGGACTCCTCAGGTCAAATACGCGCTGGTGGTTCAATTCGCACCAGAAGCTCTGAAACAGCGGAAGAGGCGGCTATCGCTCTGGCAATAGCCTCCACACATTGTCATTACATTATTAGCGATTCCAGAGCAGCAGTACGCAATTTTGCGAAAGGTCGGGTCTCGGCTCCCGTAAAACACATAATAGACACAAACCAACACCCACGACCAATCCACATCATTTGGGCACCAGCACACTCCTCCCTACCCGGCAACGATGCCGCCCACACCACCGCTCGAGGACTCGCCAACCGAGCACCCGGACGGCTCACGCTAGGATCAGGGAGGGATCGCATGGTCAGTTACCAGGAAATAACTCAGCACTACAGGTTAGCCAGGACAGTGTACCCGCCAGCACACAAATCGCTTAACAAGCGACAAGAAGTAGCTTGGAGACGACTTCAGACGAACACCTACCCCAACCCCGTAGCCTATCACTACTACTACCCGGACCAATACCCTAATACATGTAAGCATTGTCAGCAAAAAGCGGATCTATTCCATATTATGTGGTCGTGCCCAGCCGAAAATCATACAAATCACGAAATAAGTAATACTGAGCAGTGGGAGGCCGTGTTGCTCAGCTCCGACCCTGACCTGCAGGCCAAGGTCATCGAGAGAGCTGAAGAAGCCGCCCGGGCCCAGGGGCTCGTGGCTGCCTAACAACAAGGTCATCCGTCAATACCTTGTTTTCAAATAAAGTCTTTACTCACTCACTCACTCCGAGAATAATAATGTGACCTAAATCGTTCCTAAATCGCCAAAATCGAGGTCTGCGCATGCGTGGGGAGTGATCGGTGTGAAGAAACAGCCCTTTAGAGAGAACCTACTAAGTCTGCAAAAATCAATATTTCCCTGGGCTATAGCCTTACCGATTTCTTATTTTTCCGAAAATATTAATGTGTCCCTAATCGTTCCTAAATCGCCTAAATCTAGGTCTGCGCATGCGTGGGGAGTGATCGGCGTGAAGAAACAGCCCTTTAAAAAGGACTTACTAAGTCTGGAAAAATCAATATTTCCCTGGGCTATAGCCTTACCGATTTCTTATTTTTCCGAGAATAATAATGTGACCTAAATCGTTCCTAAATCGCCTAAATCGAGGTCTGCGCATGCGTGGGGAGTGATCGGTGTGAAAAAACAGCCCTTTAGAGAGAACTTACTAAGTCTGGAAAAATCAATATTTCCCTGGGCTATTATAGCCTTACCGATTTCTTATTTTTCCGAGAATATTAATGTGTCCCTAATCGTTCCTAAATCGCCTAAATCGAGGTCTGCGCATGCGTGGGGAGTGGTCGGCGTGACGAAACAGCCCTTTAGAGAAAACTTACCAAGTCTGGAAAAATCAATATTTCCCTGGGCTATAGCCTTACCGATTTCTTATTTTTCCGAGAATAATAATGTTACCTAAATCGTTCCTAAATCGCCTAAATCGAGGTGTGCGCATGCGTGGGGAGTGATCGGTGTGAAGAAACAGCCCTTTAGAGAGAACTTACTAAGTCTGGAAAAATCAATATTTCCCTGGGCTATAGCCTTACCGATTTCTTATTTTTCCAAAAATATTAATGTGTCCCTAATCGTTCCTAAATCGCCTAAATCGAGGTGTGCGCATGCGTGAGGAGTGGTCGGTGTGAAGAAACAGCCCTTTAGAGAGAACTTACTAAGTCTGGAAAAATCAATATTTCCCTGGGCTATAGCCTTAGCGATTTCTTATTTTTCCAAAAATATTAATGTGTCCCTAATCGTTCCTAAATCGCCTAAATCGAGGTCTGCGCATGCGTGGGGAGTGATCGGTGTGAAGAAACAGCGCCTTAGAAAAAACTTACCAAGTCTGGAAAAATCAATATTTCCCTGGGCCTTACCGATTTTTTATTTTTCCGAGAATAATAATGTGACCTAAATCGTTCCTAAATCGCCTAAATCGAGGTCTGCGCATGCGTGGGGAGTGGTCGGCGTGAAGAAACAGCCCTTTAGAGAGAACTTACTAAGTCTGGAAAAATCAATATTTCCCTGGGCTATAGCCTTACCGATTTCTTATTTTTCCGAGAATAATAATGTGACCTTAATCGTTCCTAAATCGCCTAAATCGAGGTCTGCGCATGCGTGGGGAGTGATCGGTGTGAAGAAACAGCGCCTTAGAAAGAACTTACCAAGTCTGGAAAAATCAATATTTCCCTGGGCTATAGCCTTACCGATTTCTTATTTTTCTGAGAATAATAATGTGACCTTAATCGTTCCTAAATCACCTAAATCGAGGTCTGCGCATGCGTGGGGAGTGATCGGTGTGAAGAAACAGCGCCTTAGAAAGAACTTACCAAGTCTGGAAAAATCAATATTTCCCTGGGCTATAGCCTTACCGATTTCTTATTTTTCCGAGAATAATAATGTGACCTAAATTGTTCTTAAATCGCCTAAATCGAGGTCTGCGCATGCGTGGGGAGTGATCGGTGTGAAGAAACAGCCCTTTAGAGAGAACCTACTAAGTCTGCAAAAATCAATATTTCCCTGGGCTATAGCCTTACCGATTTCTTATTTTTCCGAAAATATTAATGTGTCCCTAATCGTTCCTAAATCGCCTAAATCTAGGTCTGCGCATGCGTGGGGAGTGATCGGCGTGAAGAAACAGCGCTTTAGAAAGGACTTACTAAGTCTGGAAAAATCAATATTTCCCTGGGCTATAGCCTTACCGATTTCTTATTTTTCCGAGAATAATAATGTGACCTAAATCGTTCCTAAATCGCCTAAATCGAGGTCTGCGCATGCGTGGGGAGTGATCGGTGTGAAAAAACAGCCCTTTAGAGAGAACTTACTAAGTCTGGAAAAATCAATATTTCCCTGGGCTATAGCCTTACCGATTTCTTATTTTTCCGAGAATATTAATGTGTCCCTAATCGTTCCTAAATCGCCAAAATCGAGGTCTGCGCATGCGTGGGGAGTGGTCGGCGTGACGAAACAGCCCTTTAGAGAAAACTTACCAAGTCTGGAAAAATCAATATTTCCCTGGGCTATAGCCTTACCGTTTCTTATTTTTCCGAGAATAATAATGTTACCTAAATCGTTCCTAAATCGCCTAAATCGAGGTGTGCGCATGCGTGGGGAGTGATCGGTGTGAAGAAACAGCCCTTTAGAGAGAACTTACTAAGTCTGGAAAAATCAATATTTCCCTGGGCTATATATAGCCTTACCGATTTCTTATTTTTCCAAAAATATTAATGTGTCCCTAATCGTTCCTAAATCGCCTAAATCGAGGTGTGCGCATGCGTGAGGAGTGGTCGGTGTGAAGAAACAGCCCTTTAGAGAGAACTTACTAAGTCTGGAAAAATCAATATTTCCCTGGGCTATAGCCTTACCGATTTCTTATTTTTCCGAGAATAATAATGTGACCTTAATCGTTCCTAAATCGCCTAAATCGAGGTCTGCGCATGCGTGGGGAGTGGTCGGCGTGAAGAAACAGCGCCTTAGAAATAACTTACGAAGTCTGGAAAAATCAATATTTCCCTTGGCTATAGCCTTACCGATTTCTTATTTTTCTGAGAATAATAATGTGACCTTAATCGTTCCTAAATCACCTAAATCGAGGTCTGCGCATGCGTGGGGAGTGATCGGTGTGAAGAAACAGCGCCCTAGAAATAACTTACGAAGTCTGGAAAAATCAATATTTCCCTTGGCTATAGCCTTACCGATTTCTTATTTTTCTGACAATAATAATGTGACCTTAATCGTTCCTAAATCACCTAAATCGAGGTCTGCGCATGCGTGGGGAGTGATCGGTGTGAAGAAACAGCGCCCTAGAAAGAACTTACCAAGTCTGGAAAAATCAATATTTCCCTGGGCTATAGCCTTACCGATTTCTTATTTTTCCGAGAATAATAATGTGACCTAAATCGTTCCTAAATCGCCAAAATCGAGGTCTGCGCATGCGTGGGGAGTGATCGTTGTGAAGAAACAGCCCTTTAGAGAGAACCTACTAAGTCTGCAAAAATCAATATTTCCCTGGGCTATAGCCTTACCGATTTCTTATTTTTCCGAGAATAATAATGTGACCTAAATCGTTCCTAAATCGCCTAAATCGAGGTCTGCGCATGCGTGGGGAGTGATCGGTGTGAAAAAACAGCCCTTTAGAGAGAACTTACTAAGTCTGGAAAAATCAATATTTCCCTGGGCTATAGCCTTACCGATTTCTTATTTTTCCGAGAATATTAATGTGTCCCTAATCGTTCCTAAATCGCCTAAATCGAGGTCTGCGCATGCGTGGGGAGTGGTCGGCGTGACGAAACAGCCCTTTAGAGAAAACTTACCAAGTCTGGAAAAATCAATATTTCCCTGGGCTATAGCCTTACCGTTTCTTATTTTTCCGAGAATAATAATGTTACCTAAATCGTTCCTAAATCGCCTAAATCGAGGTGTGCGCATGCGTGGGGAGTGATCGGTGTGAAGAAACAGCCCTTTAGAGAGAACTTACTAAGTCTGGAAAAATCAATATTTCCCTGGGCTATAAGCCTTACCGATTTCTTATTTTTCCAAAAATATTAATGTGTCCCTAATCGTTCCTAAATCGCCTAAATCGAGGTGTGCGCATGCGTGAGGAGTGGTCGGTGTGAAGAAACAGCCCTTTAGAGAGAACTTACTAAGTCTGGAAAAATCAATATTTCCCTGGGCTATAGCCTTACCGATTTTTTATTTTTCCGAGAATAATAATGTGACCTAAATCGTTCCTAAATCGCCTAAATCGAGGTCTGCGCATGCGTGGGGAGTGGTCGGCGTGAAGAAACAGCCCTTTAGAGAGAACTTACTAAGCCTGGAAAAATCAATATTTCCCTGGGCTATAGCCTTACCGATTTCTTATTTTTCCGAAAATATTAATGTGTCCCTAATCGTTCCTAAATCGCCTAAATCGAGGTCTGCGCATGTGTGGGGAGTGATCGGTGTGAAGAAACAGCCCTTTAGAGAGAACTTACTAAGTCTGGAAAAATCAATATTTCCCTACGCTATTATAGCCTTACCGATTTCTTATTTTTCCGAAAATATTAATGTGTCCCTAATCGTTCCTAAATCGCCTAAATCGAGGTCTGCGCATGCGTGGGGAGTGGTCGGCGTGAAGAAACAGCCCTTTAGAGAGAACTTACTAAGTCTGGAAAAATCAATATTTCCCTGGGCTATATCCTTACCGATTTCTTATTTTTCCGAAAATATTAATGTGTCCCTAATCGTTCCTAAATCGCCTAAATCGAGGTCTGCGCATGCGTGGGGAGTGGTCGGCGTGAAGAAACAGCCCTTTAGAGAGAACTTACGAAGTCTGGAAAAATCAATATTTCCCTGGGCTATAGCTTACCGATTTCTTATTTTTCCGAAAATATTAATGGGTCCCTAATCGTTCCTAAATCGCCTAAATCGAGGCCTGCACATGCGTGGGGAGTGGTCGGCGTGAAGAAACAGCCCTTTAGAGAGAACTTACTAAGTCTGGAAAAATCAATATTTCCCTGGGCTATTATAGCCTTACCGATTTCTTATTTTTCCGAGAATAATAATGTGACCTAAATCGTTCTTAAATCGCCTAAGTAGAGGTCTGCGCATGCGTGGGGAGTGATCGGCGTGAAGAAACAGCCCTTTAGACAGAACTTACGAAGTCTGGAAAAATCAATATTTCCCTGGGCTATAGCCTTACCGATTTCTTATTTTTCCGAGAATATTAATGGGACCTAAATCTTTCCTAAATCGCCTAAATCGAGGTCTGCGCATGCGTGGGGAGTGGTCGGCGTGAAGAAACAGCGCTTTAGAGAAAACTTACCAAGTCTGGCAAAATCAATATTTCCCTGGGCTATAGCCTTACCGATTTCTTATTTTTCCGAGAATAATAATGTGTCCTTAATCGTTCCTAAATCGCCTAAATCGAGGTCTGCGCATGCGTGGGGAGTGATCGGCGTGAAGAAACAGCGCTTTAGAGAAAACTTACCAAGTCTGGCAAAATCAATATTTCCCTGGGCTATAGCCTTACCGATTTCTTATTTTTCCGAGAATATTAATGTGGCCTTAATCGTTCCTAAATCGCCTAAATCGAGGTCTGCGCATGCGTGGGGAGTGATCGGCGTGAAGAAACAGCGCTTTAGAGAGAACTTACTTAGTCTGGCTAAATTATTATTTCCCTGGTCTATAGCCTTACCGATTTCTTATTTTTCCGAGAATATTAATGTGTCCCTAATCGTTCCTAAATCGCCTAAATCGAGGTCTGCGCATGCGTGGGGAGTGGTCGGCGTGAAGAAACAGCCCTTTAGAGAGAACTTACTAAGTCTGGAAAAATCAATATTTCCCCGGGCTATAGCCTTACCGATTTCTTATTTTTCCGAAAATATTAATGTGACATAAATCGTTCCTAAATCGCCTAAGTAGAGGTCTGCGCATGCGTGGGGAGTGATCGGCGTGAAGAAACAGCGCTTTAGAGAGAACTTACTTAGTCTGGCTAAATTATTATTTCCCTGGTCTATAGCCTTACCGATTTCTTATTTTTCCGAGAATAATAATGTGACCTAAATCGTTCTTAAATCGCCTAAGTACAGGTCTGCGCATGCGTGGGGAGTGGTCGGCGTGAAGAAACAGCCCTTTAGAGAGAACTTACGAAGTCTGGAAAAATCAATATTTCCCTGGGCTATAGCCTTACCGATTTCTTATTTTTCCGAGAATAATAATGTGACCTAAATTGTTCTTAAATCGCCTAAGTAGAGGTCTGCGCATGCGTGGGGAGTGATCGGCGTGAAGAAACAGCGCTTTAGAGAGAACTTACCAGGTCTGGCAAAATCAATAATTCCCTGGGCTATAGCCTTACCGATTTCTTATTTTTCCGAGAATAATAATGCGTCCTTAATCGTTCCTAAATCGCCTAAATCGAGGTCTGCGCATGCGTGGGGAGTGATCGGCGTGAAGAAAGAGCGCTTTAGAGAAAACTTACCAAGTCTGGCAAAATCAATATTTCCCTTGGCTATAACCTTACCGATTTCTTATTTTTCCGAGAATATTAATGTGACCTTAATCGTTCCTAAATCGCCTAAATCGAGGTCTGCGCATGCGTGGGGAGTGATCGGCGTGAAGAAACAGGGCTTTAGAGAAAACTTACCAAGTCTGGCAAAATCAATATTTCCCTGGGCTACAGACTTACCGATTTCTCATTTTCCGAGAATATTAATGGGACCTAAATCGTTCCTAAATCGCCTAAATCGAGGTCTGCGCATGCGTGGGGAGTGATCGGCGTGAAGAAACAGCGCTTTAGAGAAAACTTACCAAGTCTGGCAAAATCAATATTTCCCTGGGCTATATATAGCCTTACCGATTTCTTATTTTTCCGAGAATATTAATGTGGCCTTAATCGTTCCTAAATCGCCTAAATCGAGGTCTGCGCATGCGTGGGGAGTGATCGGCGTGAAGAAACAGCGCTTTAGAGAGAACTTACTTAGTCTGGAAAAATCAATATTTCCCTGGGCTATAGCCTTACCGATTTCTTATTTTTCCGAAAATATTAATGTGACCTAAATCGTTCCTAAATCGCCTAAGTAGAGGTCTGCGCATGCGTGGGGAGTGATCGGCGTGAAGGAACAGCCCTTTAGAGAGAACTTACGAAGTCTGGAAAAATCAATATTTCCCTGGTCTATAGCCTTACCGATTGCTTATTTTTCCGAGAATATTAATGTGTCCCTAATCGTTCCTAAATCGCCTAAATCGAGGTCTGCGCATGCGTGGGGAGTGGTCGGTGTGAAGAAACAGCCCTTTAGAGAGAACTTACTAAGTCTGGAAAAATCAATATTTCCCTGGGCTATAGCCTTACCGATTTCTTATTTTTCCGAAAATATTAATGTGACCTAAATCGTTCCTAAATCGCCTAAGTAGAGGTCTGCGCATGCGTGGGGAGTGATCGGCGTGAAGGAACAGCCCTTTAGAGAGAACTTACGAAGTTTGGAAAAATCAATATTTCCCTGGGCTATAGCCTTACCGATTTCTTATTTTTCCGAGAATAATAATGTGACCTAAATCGTTCTTAAATCGCCTAAGTACAGGTCTGCGCATGCGTGGGGAGTGGTCGGCGTGAAGAAACAGCCCTTTAGAGAGAACTTACGAAGTCTGGAAAAATCAATATTTCCCTGGGCTATATATAGCCTTACCGATTTCTTATTTTTCCGAGAATAATAATGTGACCTAAATTGTTCTTAAATCGCCTAATTAGAGGTCTGCGCATGCGTGGGGAGTGATCGGCGTGAAGAAACAGCCCTTTAGAGAGAACTTACGAAGTCTGGAAAAATCAATATTTCCCTGGGCTATAGCCTTACCGATTTCTTATTTTTTCGAGAATATTAATGTGTCCCTAATCGTTCCTAAATCGCCTAAATCGAGGTCTGCGCATGCGTGGGGAGTGATCGGCGTGAAGAAACAGCCCTTTAGAGAGAACTTACGAAGTCTGGAAAAATCAATATTTCCCTGGGCTATAGCCTTACCGATTTCTTATTTTTCCGAAAATATTAATGTGACATAAATCGTTCCTAAATCGCCTAAGTAGAGGTCTGCGCATGCGTGGGGAGTAATCGGCGTGAAGGAACAGCCCTTTAGAGAGAACTTACGAAGTTTGGAAAAATCAATATTTCCCTGGGCTATAGCCTTACCGATTTCTTATTTTTCCGAGAATAATAATGTGACCTAAATCGTTCTTAAATCGCCTAAGTACAGGTCTGCGCATGCGTGGGGAGTGGTCGGCGTGAAGAAACAGCCCTTTAGAGAGAACTTACGAAGTCTGGAAAAATCAATATTTCCCTGGGCTATAGCCTTGCCGATTTCTTATTTTTCCGAGAATAATAATGTGACCTAAATTGTTCTTAAATCGCCTAAGTAGAGGTCTGCGCATGCGTGGGGAGTGATCGGCGTGAAGAAACAGCCCTTTAGAGAGAACTTACGAAGTCTGGAAAAATCAATATTTCCCTGGGCTATAGCCTTACCGATTTCTTATTTTTCCGAGAATAATAATGTGACCTAAATTGTTCTTAAATCGCCTAAGTAGAGGTCTGCGCATGCGTGGGGAGTGATCGGCGTGAAGAAACAGCGCTTTAGAGAGAACTTACCAGGTCTGGCAAAATCAATAATTCCCTGGGCTATAGCCTTACCGATTTCTTATTTTTCCGAGAATAATAATGCGTCCTTAATCGTTCCTAAATCGCCTAAATCGAGGTCTGCGCATGCGTGGGGAGTGATCGGCGTGAAGAAAGAGCGCTTTAGAGAAAACTTACCAAGTCTGGCAAAATCAATATTTCCCTTGGCTATAACCTTACCGATTTCTTATTTTTCCGAGAATATTAATGTGACCTTAATCGTTCCTAAATCGCCTAAATCGAGGTCTGCGCATGCGTGGGGAGTGATCGGCGTGAAGAAACAGCGCTTTAGAGAAAACATACCAAGTCTGGCAAAATCAATATTTCCCTGGGCTACAGACTTACCGATTTCTCATTTTCCGAGAATATTAATGGGACCTAAATCGTTCCTAAATCGCCTAAATCGAGGTCTGCGCATGCGTGGGGAGTGATCGGCGTGAAGAAACAGCGCTTTAGAGAAAACTTACCAAGTCTGGCAAAATCAATATTTCCCTGGGCTATATATAGCCTTACCGATTTCTTATTTTTCCGAGAATATTAATGTGGCCTTAATCGTTCCTATATCGCCTAAATCGAGGTCTGCGCATGCGTGGGGAGTGATCGGCGTGAAGAAACAGCGCTTTAGAGAGAACTTACTTAGTCTGGAAAAATCAATATTTCCCTGGGCTATAGCCTTACCGATTTCTTATTTTTCCGAAAATATTAATGTGACCTAAATCGTTCCTAAATCGCCTAAGTAGAGGTCTGCGCATGCGTGGGGAGTGATCGGCGTGAAGGAACAGCCCTTTAGAGAGAACTTACGAAGTCTGGAAAAATCAATATTTCCCTGGTCTATAGCCTTACCGATTGCTTATTTTTCCGAGAATATTAATGTGTCCCTAATCGTTCCTAAATCGCCTAAATCGAGGTCTGCGCATGCGTGGGGAGTGGTCGGCGTGAAGAAACAGCCCTTTAGAGAGAACTTACTAAGTCTGGAAAAATCAATATTTCCCTGGGCTATAGCCTTACCGATTTCTTATTTTTCCGAAAATATTAATGTGACCTAAATCGTTCCTAAATCGCCTAAGTAGAGGTCTGCGCATGCGTGGGGAGTGATCGGCGTGAAGGAACAGCCCTTTAGAGAGAACTTACGAAGTTTGGAAAAATCAATATTTCCCTGGGCTATAGCCTTACCGATTTCTTATTTTTCCGAGAATAATAATGTGACCTAAATCATTCTTAAATCGCCTAAGTACAGGTCTGCGCATGCGTGGGGAGTGGTCGGCGTGAAGAAACAGCCCTTTAGAGAGAACTTACGAAGTCTGGAAAAATCAATATTTCCCTGGGCTATAGCCTTACCGATTTCTTATTTTTCCGAGAATAATAATGTGACCTAAATTGTTCATAAATCGCCTAATTAGAGGTCTGCGCATGCGTGGGGAGTGATCGGCGTGAAGAAACAGCCCTTTAGAGAGAACTTACGAAGTCTGGAAAAATCAATATTTCCCTGGGCTATAGCCTTACCGATTTCTTATTTTTTCGAGAATATTAATGTGTCCCTAATCGTTCCTAAATCGCCTAAATCGAGGTCTGCGCATGCGTGGGGAGTGATCGGCGTGAAGAAACAGCCCTTTAGAGAGAACTTACGAAGTCTGGAAAAATCAATATTTCCCTGGGCTATAGCCTTACCGATTTCTTATTTTTCCGAGAATAATAATGTGACCTTAATCGTTCCTAAATCGCCTAAATCGAGGTCTGCGCATGCGTGGGGAGTGGTCGGCGTGAAGAAACAGCGCCTTAGAAATAACTTACGAAGTCTGGAAAAATCAATATTTCCCTGGGCTATAGCTTACCGATTTTTTATTTTTCCAAGAATAATAATGTGACCTAAATCGTTCCTAAATCGCCTAAATCGAGGTCTGCGCATGCGTGGGGAGTGGTCGGCGTGAAGAAACAGCCCTTTAGAGAGAACTTACTAAGCCTGGAAAAATCAATATTTCCCTGGGCTATAGCCTTACCGATTTCTTATTTTTCCGAAAATATTAATGTGTCCCTAATCGTTCCTAAATCGCCTAAATCGAGGTCTGCGCATGTGTGGGGAGTGATCGGTGTGAAGAAACAGCCCTTTAGAGAGAACTTACTAAGTCTGGAAAAATCAATATTTCCCTACGCTATTATAGCCTTACCGATTTCTTATTTTTCCGAAAATATTAATGTGTCCCTAATCGTTCCTAAATCGCCTAAATCGAGGTCTGCGCATGCGTGGGGAGTGGTCGGCGTGAAGAAACAGCCCTTTAGAGAGAACTTACGAAGTCTGGAAAAATCAATATTTCCCTGGGCTATAGCTTACCGATTTCTTATTTTTCCGAAAATATTAATGGGTCCCTAATCGTTCCTAAATCGCCTAAATCGAGGCCTGCACATGCGTGGGGAGTGGTCGGCGTGAAGAAACAGCCCTTTAGAGAGAACTTACTAAGTCTGGAAAAATCAATATTTCCCTGGGCTATTATAGCCTTACCGATTTCTTATTTTTCCGAGAATAATAATGTGACCTAAATCGTTCTTAAATCGCCTAAGTAGAGGTCTGCGCATGCGTGGGGAGTGATCGGCGTGAAGAAACAGCCCTTTAGACAGAACTTTCGAAGTCTGGAAAAATCAATATTTCCCTGGGCTATAGCCTTACCGATTTCTTATTTTTCCGAGAATATTAATGGGACCTAAATCTTTCCTAAATCGCCTAAATCGAGGTCTGCGCATGCGTGGAGAGTGGTCGGCGTGAAGAAACAGCGCTTTAGAGAAAACTTACCAAGTCTGGCAAAATCAATATTTCCCTGGGCTATATATAGCCTTACCGATTCCTTATTTTTCCGAGAATAATAATGTGTCCTTAATCGTTCCTAAATCGCCTAAATCGAGGTCTGCGCATGCGTGGGGAGTGATCGGCGTGAAGAAACAGCGCTTTAGAGAAAACTTACCAAGTCTGGCAAAATCAATATTTCCCTGGGCTATAGCCTTACCGATTTCTTATTTTTCCGAGAATATTAATGTGGCCTTAATCGTTCCTAAATCGCCTAAATCGAGGTCTGCGCATGCGTGGGGAGTGATCGGCGTGAAGAAACAGCGCTTTAGAGAGAACCTACTTAGTCTGGCTAAATTATTATTTCCCTGGTCTATAGCCTTACCGATTTCTTATTTTTCCGAGAATATTAATGTGTCCCTAATCGTTCCTAAATCGCCTAAATCGAGGTCTGCGCATGCGTGGGGAGTGGTCGGCGTGAAGAAACAGCCCTTTAGAGAGAACTTACTAAGTCTGGAAAAATCAATATTTCCCTGGGCTATAGCCTTACCGATTTCTTATTTTTCCGAAAATATTAATGTGACATAAATCGTTCCTAAATCGCCTAAGTAGAGGTCTGCGCATGCGTGGGGAGTGATCGGCGTGAAGGAACAGCCCTTTAGAGAGAACTTACGAAGTTTGGAAAAATCAATATTTCCCTGGGCTATAGCCTTGCCGATTTCTTATTTTTCCGAGAATAATAATGTGACCTAAATTGTTCTTAAATCGCCTAAGTACAGGTCTGCGCATGCGTGGGGAGTGGTCGGCGTGAAGAAACAGCCCTTTAGAGAGAACTTACGAAGTCTGGAAAAATCAATATTTCCCTGGGATATAGCCTTACCGATTTCTTATTTTTCCGAGAATAATAATGTGACCTAAATTGTTCTTAAATCGCCTAAGTAGAGGTCTGCGCATGCGTGGGGAGTGATCGGCGTGAAGAAACAGCGCTTTAGAGAGAACTTACCAGGTCTGGCAAAATCAATAATTCCCTGGGCTATAGCCTTACCGATTTCTTATTTTTCCGAGAATAATAATGCGTCCTTAATCGTTCCTAAATCGCCTAAATCGAGGTCTGCGCATGCGTGGGGAGTGATCGGCGTGAAGAAAGAGCGCTTTAGAGAAAACTTACCAAGTCTGGCAAAATCAATATTTCCCTTGGCTATAACCTTACCGATTTCTTATTTTTCCGAGAATATTAATGTGACCTTAATCGTTCCTAAATCGCCTAAATCGAGGTCTGCGCATGCGTGGGGAGTGATCGGCGTGAAGAAACAGCGCTTTAGAGAAAACTTACCAAGTCTGGCAAAATCAATATTTCCCTGGGCTACAGACTTACCGATTTCTCATTTTCCGAGAATATTAATGGGACCTAAATCGTTCCTAAATCGCCTAAATCGAGGTCTGCGCATGCGTGGGGAGTGATCGGCGTGAAGAAACAGCGCTTTAGAGAAAACTTACCAAGTCTGGCAAAATCAATATTTCCCTGGGCTATATATAGCCTTACCGATTTCTTATTTTTCCGAGAATATTAATGTGGCCTTAATCGTTCCTAAATCGCCTAAATCGAGGTCTGCGCATGCGTGGGGAGTGATCGGCGTGAAGAAACAGCGCTTTAGAGAGAACTTACTTAGTCTGGAAAAATCAATATTTCCCTGGGCTATAGCCTTACCGATTTCTTATTTTTCCGAAAATATTAATGTGACCTAAATCGTTCCTAAATCGCCTAAGTAGAGGTCTGCGCATGCGTGGGGAGTGATCGGCGTGAAGGAACAGCCCTTTAGAGAGAACTTACGAAGTCTGGAAAAATCAATATTTCCCTGGTCTATAGCCTTACCGATTGCTTATTTTTCCGAGAATATTAATGTGTCCCTAATCGTTCCTAAATCGCCTAAATCGAGGTCTGCGCATGCGTGGGGAGTGGTCGGCGTGAAGAAACAGCCCTTTAGAGAGAACTTACTAAGTCTGGAAAAATCAATATTTCCCTGGGCTATAGCCTTACCGATTTCTTATTTTTCCGAAAATATTAATGTGACCTAAATCGTTCCTAAATCGCCTAAGTACAGGTCTGCGCATGCGTGGGGAGTGGTCGGCGTGAAGAAACAGCCCTTTAGAGAGAACTTACGAAGTCTGGAAAAATCAATATTTCCCTGGGCTATAGCCTTACCGATTTCTTATTTTTCCGAGAATAATAATGTGACCTAAATTGTTCTTAAATCGCCTAATTAGAGGTCTGCGCATGCGTGGGGAGTGATCGGCGTGAAGAAACAGCCCTTTAGAGAGAACTTACGAAGTCTGGAAAAATCAATATTTCCCTGGGCTATAGCCTTACCGATTTCTTATTTTTTCGAGAATATTAATGTGTCCCTAATCGTTCCTAAATCGCCTAAATCGAGGTCTGCGCATGCGTGGGGAGTGATCGGCGTGAAGAAACAGCCCTTTAGAGAGAACTTACGAAGTCTGGAAAAATCAATATTATCCTGGGCTATAGCCTTACCGATTTCTTATTTTTCCGAGAATAATAATGTGACCTTAATCGTTCCTAAATCGCCTAAATCGAGGTCTGCGCATGCGTGGGGAGTGGTCGGCGTGAAGAAACAGCGCCTTAGAAATAACTTACGAAGTCTGGAAAAATCAATATTTCCCTGGGCTATAGCCTTACCGATTTCTTATTTTTTCGAGAATAATAATGTGTCCCTAATCGTTCATAAATCGCCTAAATCGAGGTCTGCGCGTGCGTGGGGAGTGGTCGGCGTGAAGAAACAGCCCTTTAGAGAGAACTTACGAAGTCTGGAAAAATCAATATTTCCCTGGGCTATAGCCTTACTGATTTCTTATTTTTTCGAGAATAATAATGTGTCCCTAATCGTTCATAAATCGCCACAATCGAGGTCTGCGCATGCGTGGGGAGTGGTCGGCGTGAAGAAACAGCCCTTTAGAGAGAACTTACGAAGTCTGGAAAAATCAATATTTCCCTGGGCTATAGCCTTACCGATTTCTTATTTTTCCGAAAATATTAATGTGACCTAAATCGTTCCTAAATCGCCTAAGTAGAGGTCTGCGGATGCGTGGGGAGTGATCGGCGTGAAGAAACAGCCCTTTAGAGAGAACTTACGAAGTCTGGAAAAATCAATATTTCCCTGGGCTATAGCCTTACCGATTTCTTATTTTTCCGAGAATAATAATGTGGCCTAAATCGTTCTTAAATCGCCTAAGTAGAGGTCTGCGCATGCGTGGGGAGTGATCGGCGTGAAGAAACAGCCCTTTAGAGAGAACTTACAAAGTCTGGAAAAATCAATATTTCCCTGGGCTATATACCGATTTCTTATTTTTCCGAGAATAATAATGTGGCCTAAATCGTTCCTAAATCGCCTAAGTAGAGGTCTGCGCATGCGTGCGGAGTGATCGGCGTTAAGAAACAGCCCTTTAGAGAGAACTTACAAAGTCTGGAAAAATCAATATTTCCCTGGGCTATAGCCTTACCGATTGCTTATTTTTTTGAGAATAATAATGTGTCCCTAATCGTTCCTAAATCGCCTAAATCGTTCCTAAATCGCCTAAGTACAGGTCTGCGCATGCGTGGGGAGTGATCGGCGTGAAGAAACAGCCCTTTAGAGAGAACTTACAAAGTCTGGAAAAATCAATATTTCCCTGGGCTATATACCGATTTCTTATTTTTCCGAGAATAATAATGTGGCCTAAATCGTTCCTAAATCGCCTAAGTAGAGGTCTGCGCATGCGTGCGGAGTGATCGGCGTGAAGAAACAGCCCTTTAGAGAGAACTTACAAAGTCTGGAAAAATCAATATTTCCCTGGGCTATAGCCTTACCGATTTCTTATTTTTTCGAGAATAATAATGTGTCCCTAATCGTTCCTAAATCGCCTAAATCGTTCCTAAATCGCCTAAATCGAGGTCTGCGCATGCGTGGGGAGTGATCGGTGTGAAGAAACAGCCCTTTAGAGAGAATTTACTAAGTCTGGAAAAATCAATATTTCCCTGGGCTATAGCCTTACCGATTTCTTATTTTTTCGAGAATAATAATGTGTCCCTAATCGTTCATAAATCGCCTAAATCGAGGTCTGCGCGTGCGTGGGGAGTGATCGGCGTGAAGAAACAGCCCTTTAGAGAGAACTTACGAAGTCTGGAAAAATCAATATTTCCCTGGGCTATAGCCTTACCGATTTCTTATTTTTCCGAGAATAATAATGTGACCTAAATCGTTCTTAAATCGCCTAAGTACAGGTCTGCGCATGCGTGGGGAGTGGTCGGGGTGAAGAAACAGCCCTTTAGAGAGAACTTACGAAGTCTGGAAAAATCAATATTTCCCTGGGCTATAGCCTTACCGATTTCTTATTTTTCCGAAAATATTAATGTGACCTAAATCGTTCCTAAATCACCTAAGTAGAGCTCTGCGCATGCGTGGGGAGTGATCGGCGTGAAGAAACAGCCCTTTAGAGAGAACTTACGAAGTCTGGAAAAATCAATATTTCCCTGGGCAATAGCCTTACCGATTTCTTATTTTTCCGAGAATAATAATGTGACCTAACTCGTTCTTAAATCGCCTAAGTAGAGGTCTGCGCATGCGTTGGGAGTGATCGGCGTGAAGAAACAGCCCTTTAGAGAGAACTTACGAAGTCTGGAAAAATCAATATTTCCCTGGGCTATAGCCTTACCGATTTCTTATTTTTCCGAAAATATTAATGTGACCTAAATCGTTCCTAAATCGCCTATGTAGAGGTCTGCGCATGCGTGGGGAGTGATCGGCGTGAAGAAACAGCCCTTTAGAGAGAACTTACGAAGTCTGGAAAAATCAATATTTCCCTGGGCTATAGCCTTACCGATTTCTTATTTTTCCGAAAATATTAATGTGACCTAAATCGTTCCTAAATTGCCTAAGTAGAGGTCTGCGCGTGCGTGGGGAGTGATCGGCGTGAAGAAACAGCCCTTTAGAGAGAACTTACGAAGTCTGGAAAAATCAATATTTCCCTGGGCTATAAGCCTTACCGATTTCTTATTTTTCCGAGAATAATAATGTGACCTAAATCGTTCCTAAATCGCCTAAGTAGAGGTCTGCGCATGCGTGGGGAGTGATCGGCGTGAAGAAACAGCCCTTTAGAGAGAACTTACGAAGTCTGGAAAAATCAATATTTCCCTGGGCTATAGCCTTACCGATTTCTTATTTTTCCGAGAATAATAATGTGACCTAAATCGTTCCTAAATCGCCTAAGTAGAGGTCTGCGCGTGCGTGGGGAGTGATCGGCGTGAAGAAACAGCCCTTTAGAGAGAACTTACGAAGTCTGGAAAAATCAATATTTCCCTGGGCTATAGCCTTACCGATTTCTTATTTTTTCGAGAATAATAATGTGTCCCTAATCGTTCCTAAATCGCCTAAATCGTTCCTAAATCGCCTAAATCGAGGTCTCCGCATGCGTGGGGAGTGATCGGCGTGAAGAAACAGCCCTTTAGAGAGAACTTACGAAGTCTGTAAAAATCAATATTTCCCTGGGCTATATATAGCCTTACCGATTTCTTATTTTTCCGAAAATATTAATGTGACCTAAATCGTTCCTAAATCGCCTAAGTAGAGGCCTGCGCATGCGTGGGGAGTGATCGGCGTGAAGAAACAGCCCTTTAGAGAGAACTTACAAAGTGTGGAAAAATCAATATTTCCCTGGGCTATAGCCTTACCGATTTCTTATTTTTTCGAGAATAATAATGTGTCCCTAATCGTTCCTAAATCGCCTAAATCGTTCCTAAATCGCCTAAATCGAGGTCTGCGCATGCGTGGGGAGTGATCGGCGTGAAGAAACAGCCCTTTAGAGAGAACTTACGAAGTCTGGAAAAATCAATATTTCCCTGGGGTATAGCCTTACCGATTTCTTATTTTTCCGAGAATAATAATGTGGCCTAAATCGTTCTTAAATCGCCTAAGTAGAGGTCTGCGCATGCGTGGGGAGTGATCGGCGTGAAGAAACAGCCCTTTAGAGAGAACTTACGAAGTTTGGAAAAATCAATATTTCCCTGGGCTATAGCCTTACCGATTTCTTATTTTTTCGAGAATATTAATGTGTCCCTAATCGTTCCTAAATCGCCTAAATCGTTCCTAAATCGCCTAAATCGAGGTCTGCGCATGCGTGGGGAGTGATCGGCGTGAAGAAACAGCCCTTTAGAGAGAACTTACGAAGTCTGGAAAAATCAATATTTCCCTGGGCTATAGCCTTACCGATTTCTTATTTTTTCGAGAATATTAATGTGTCCCTAATCGTTCCTAAATCGCCTAAATCGTTCCTAAATCGCCTAAATCGAGGTCTTCGCATTCGTGGGGAGTGATCGGCGTGAAGAAACAGCCCTTTAGAGAGAACTTACGAAGTCTGGAAAAATCAATATTTCCCTGGGCTATAGCCTTACCGATTTCTTATTTTTCCGAAAATATTAATGTGACCTAAATCGTTCCTAAATCGCCTAAGTAGAGGTCTGCGCATGCGTGTGGAGTGATCGGCGTGAAGAAACAGCCCTTTAGAGAGAACTTACGAAGTCTGGAAAAATCAATATTTCCCTGGGCTATAGCCTTACCGATTTCTTATTTTTCCGAAAATATTAATGTGACCTTAATCGTTCCTAAATCGCCTAAGTAGAGGTCTGCGCATGCGTGGGGAGTGATCGGCGTGAAGGAACAGCCCTTTAGAGAGAACTTACGAAGTCTGGAAAAATCAATATTTCCCTGGGCTATAGCCTTACCGATTTCTTATTTTTCCGAGAATAATGATGTGACCTTAATCGTTCCTAAATCGCCTAAATCGAGGTCTGCGCATGCGTGGGGAGTGGTCGGCGTGAAGAAACAGCGCCTTAGAAATAACTTACGAAGTCTGGAAAAATCAATATTTCCCTGGGCTATAGCCTTACCGATTTCTTATTTTTCTGAGAATAATAATGTGACCTTAATCGTTCCTAAATCGCCTAAATCGAGGTCTGCGCATGCGTTGGGAGTGATCGGTGTGAGGAAACAGCGCCTTAGAAAGAACTTACCAAGTCTGGAAAAATCAATATTTCCCTGGGCTATAGCCTTACCGATTTTTTATTTTTCCGAGAATAATAATGTGACCTAAATCGTTCCTAAATCGCCTAAATCGAGGTCTGCGCATGCGTGGGGAGTGATCGGTGTGAAGAAACAGCCCTTTAGAGAGAACTTACTAAGTCTGGAAAAATCAATATTTCCCTGGGCTATAGCCTTACCGATTTCTTATTTTTCCGAGAATAATAATGTCACCTAAATCGTTCTTAAATCGCCTAAGTAGAGGTCTGCGCATGCGTGGGGAGTGATCGGCGTGAAGAAACAGCCCTTTAGAGAGAACTTACTAAGTCTGGAAAAATCAATATTTCCCTGGGCTATAGCCTTACCGATTTCTTATTTTTCCGAGAATAATAATGTGACCTAAATCGTTCTTAAATCGCCTTAGTAGCGGTCTGCGCATGCGTGGGGAGTGATCGGCGTGAAGAAACAGCCCTTTAGTGAGAACTTACTAAGTCTGGAAAAATCAATATTTCCCTGGGCTATAGCCTTACCGATTTCTTATTTTTCCGAGAATATTAATGTGTCCCTAATCGTTCCTAAATCGCCTAAATCGTTCCTAAATCGCCTAAATCGAGGTCTGCGCATGCGTGGGGAGTGATCGGCGTGAAGAAACAGCCCTTTAGAGAGAACTTACGAAGTCTGGAAAAATCAATATTTCCCTGGGCTATAGCCTTACCGATTTCTTATTTTTCCGAAAATATTAATGTGACCTTAATCGTTCCTAAATCGCCTAAGTAGAGGTCTCCGCATGCGTGGGGAGTGATCGGCGTGAAGAAACAGCCCTTTAGAGAGAACTTACGAAGTCTGGAAAAATCAATATTTCCCTGGGCTATAGCCTTACTGATTTCTTATTTTTCCGAGAATATTAATGTGTCCCTAATCCTTCCTAAATCGCCTAAATCGAGGTCTGCGCATGCGTGGGGAGTGGTCGGCGTGAAGAAACAGCCCTTTAGAGAGAACTTACTATGTCTGGAAAAATCAATATTTCCCTGGGCTATAGCCTTACCGATTTCTTGTTTTTCCGAGAATAATGATGTGACCTTAATCGTTCCTAAATCGCCTAAATCGAGGTCTGCGCATGCGTGGGGAGTGATCGGCGTGAAGAAACAGCCCTTTAGAGAGAACTTACGAAGTCTGGAAAAATCAATATTTCCCTGGGCTATAGCCTTACCGATTTCTTATTTTTCCGAGAATAATAATGTCACCTAAATCGTTCTTAAATCGCCTAAGTAGAGGTCTGCGCATGCGTGGGGAGTGATCGGCGTGAAGAAACAGCCCTTTAGAGAGAACTTACTTAGTCTGGAAAAATCAATATTTCCCTGGGCTATAGCCTTACCGATTTCGTATTTTTCCGAAAATATTAATGTGACCTAAATCGTTCCTAAATCGCCTAAGTAGAGGTCTGCGCATGCGTGGGGAGTGATCGGCGTGAAGAAACAGCCCTTTAGAGAGAACTTACTAAGTCTGGAAAAATCAATATTTCCCTGGGCTATAGCCTTACCGATTTCTTATTTTCCCGAGAATATTAATGTGTCCCTAATCCTTCCTAAATCGCCTAAATCGAGGTCTGCGCATGCGTGGGGAGTGGTCGGCGTGAAGAAACAGCCCTTTAGAGAGAACTTACTATGTCTGGAAAAATCAATATTTCCCTGGGCTATAGCCTTACCGATTTCTTGTTTTTTCCGAAAATATAATGTGACCTAAATCGTTCCTAAATCGCCATAATCGAGGTCTGCGCATGCGTGGGGAGTGATCGGCGTGAAGGAACAGCCCTTTAGAGAGAACTTACGAAGTCTGGAAAAATCAATATTTCCCTGGGCTATAGCCTTACCGATTTCTTATTTTTCCGAGAATAATGATGTGACCTTAATCGTTCCTAAATCGCCTAAATCGAGGTCTGCGCATGCGTGGGGAGTGGTCGGCGTGAAGAAACAGCCCTTTAGAGAGAACTTACTATGTCTGGAAAAATCAATATTTCCCTGGGCTATAGCCTTACCGATTTCTTGTTTTTTCCGAAAATATAATGTGACCTAAATCGTTCCTAAATCGCCTAAATCGAGGTCTGCGCATGCGTGGGGAGTGATCGGCGTGAAGGAACAGCCCTTTAGAGAGAACTTACGAAGTCTGGAAAAATCAATATTTCCCTGGGCTATAGCCTTACCGATTTCTTATTTTTCCGAGAATAATGATGTGACCTTAATCGTTCCTAAATCGCCTAAATCGAGGTCTGCGCATGCGTGGGGAGTGGTCGGCGTGAAGAAACAGCGCCTTAGAAATAACTTACGAAGTCTGGAAAAATCAATATTTCCCTGGGCTATACCCTTACCGATTTCTTATTTTTCTGAGAATAATAATGTGACCTTAATCGTTCCTAAATCGCCTAAATCGAGGTCTGCGCATGCGTGGGGAGTGATCGGTGTGAAGAAACAGCGCCTTAGAAAGAACTTACCAAGTCTGGAAAAATCAATATTTCCCTGGGCTATAGCCTTACCGATTTTTTATTTTTCCGAAAATATTAATGTGACCTAAATCGTTCCTAAATCGCCTAAGTAGAGGTCTGCGCATGCGTGGGGAGTGATCGGCGTGAAGTAACAGCCCTTTAGAGAGATCTTACGAAGTCTGGAAAAATCAATATTTCCCTGGGCTATAGCCTTACCGATTTCTTATTTTTTCGAGAATATAATGTGTCCCTAATCGTTCCCAAATCGCCTAAATCGAGGTCTGCGCATGCGTGGGGAGTGGTCGGCGTGAAGAAACAGCCCTTTAGAGAGAACTTACTAAGTCTGGCAAAATCAATATTTCCCTGGCCTTACCGATTTCTTATTTTTCCAAGATTATTAATCTGACCTAAATCGTTCCTCAATAGCCTAAATAGAGGTCTGCGCATGCGTGGGGAGTGAACTGTACGAAGAAACAGCGCTTTAGAGTGAAGTTTCTAAATCTGGCTGATGACGATTATTGTTGTGTTGCAAATATACACCTCAAGGGGTGTACTTTTCCCTGAGAGTGTACTGGGCCATGGGCTTACCTTTTTCCAGGGTAATCGAAATCGTGCATGTGCATTTATTCATCGCGTGAATTACTAGAAGCACGTAAGTCCAAAAACAAGAAAGGGGCTGGCAGATGGAATGGCACACTGTGGTATAAACTTTTTTAAAACAGGGTTGAAGTACCTCAGACAGGCTGGCCAACGTTTCGATAGGTGGACCTATCTTCGTCAAAGGCGGCCTCGTCATCCTCGGCGTGTTAGTTTTAAAGGGTTAGTGCAGTGACGTCACGTGCGGGTGTTGTCGCTGGCGGCTGGTTTTAAAGAGAGAGATTACAAGAGGGAACAGGCGCTGCCGTCCGACGTCTGTGAGCCTCATTCTCAAGACGAAGGGACAAGAGCGTGAGAGTGGGCACGCGGGGAGGAAAGAAAAGAAATAGAAGCAGAAAAAAGGGGAAAAGAAGGGAAAAAAAAGCAGGGGGGTGCCAGGGCCGTACCAAGACACAACAAAGGGGGGGGGGGTGAAAGAAAAAGAAAGAGAAAAATGAAATCTTTAAGAAATACGGGGGCTTGGGAGCGTGTTGGGGATGCGAAGGGTTAGGAGGTAATCCGGGGGAGTCGTTGGCGGCATGTTTTTGAGGCATTAGAACGGCCGGTCAAGCAATAGGTCGAGTAATTTTGAAATAGTTAAGGTGGCGACGGGGAGTCTGCGGTGCAATGGTGGGTTGACTGAAAGGCAGCGGCATGGTCTTTCAAGGGGCACTGCCCCACGCGCTTAACGTAGGTGTCGTTACGGCGGCATCCAGAAGGCGATGGTTGAGGCGCCGAAGAAGGCATATTGACTTCGGAATGTGTTGTCGAGGGGGTTTCAAAAAAAAAAGACTAAAAAAGGGGTAAGGGGGAAGGGGGGGGGGCGAAATCGGTATAGCAAACAGGAGGGCGACGCGTGCAGAAGCGGGCGCGGGCAAGTGTAGATGGAAGAAGGGGATCGTAGTACACTTGGTATAGACGTAAAATCCTGAAAGAGTACATTAAATTGAGTAGTAGGCATTTAATGTACTCTTTCAGGATTTTACGTCTATACCAAGTGTACTACGATCCCCTTTTTCCATCTACACTTGCCCGCGCCCGCTTCTGCACGCGTCGCCCTCCTGTTTGCTATACCGATTTCGCCCCCCCCCCTTCCCCCTTACCCCTTTTTTAGTCTTTTTTTTTGAAACCCCCTCGACAACACATTCCGAAGTCAATATGACTTCTTCGGCGCCTCAACCATCGCCTTCTGGATGCCGCCGTAACGACAGCTACGTTAAGCGCGTGGGGCAGTGCCCCTTGAAAGACCATGCCGCTGCCTTTCAGTCAACCCACCATTGCACCGCAGACTCCCCGTCGCCACCTTAACTATTTCAAAATTACTCGACCTATTGCTTGACCGGCCGTTCTAATGCCTCAAAAACATGCCGCCAACGACTCCCCCGGATTACCTCCTAACCCTTCGCATCCCCAACACGCTCCCAAGCCCCCGTATTTCTTAAAGATTTCATTTTTCTCTTTCTTTTTCTTTCACCCCCCCCCCTTTGTTGTGTCTTGGTACGGCCCTGGCACCCCCCTGCTTTTTTTCCCTTCTTTTCCCCTTTTTTCTGCTTCTATTTCTTTTCTTTCCTCCCCGCGTGCCCACTCTCACGCTCTTGTCCCTTCGTCTTGAGAATGAGGCTCACAGACGTCGGACGGCAGCGCCTGTTCCCTCTTGTAATCTCTCTCTTTAAAACCAGCCGCCAGCGACAACATCCGCACGTGACGTCACTGCACTAACCCTTTAAAACTAACACGCCGAGGATGACGAGGCCGCCTTTGACGAAGATAGGTCCACCTATCGAAACGTTGGCCAGCCTGTCTGAGGTACTTCAACCCTGTTTTAAAAAAGTTTATACCACAGAAGCACGTACAGTAGCATTAGGATCCATGTGCCGAACAAGCGCTGCTTTCCATAGGAGTGGACGTGGCTCTTCCATGAATCTTCTGGGTTATGGGCTCACATTCTTTCAGTATAATCCAATTCGCGCATGTCCATTTGTTCATCGCGTAAATTGCTATAAGCACGTGCATTCACATGGGCATTTATGTATGTGCCGAACAAGCGCCGTTTTCCATAGAAGTGAGTGCACGTGGCTGCGCCATCATTCTAGTGGGCTTACCTTTTTTTTCAGGGTAATCCAATTTGTGCATGTACATTTATTCATCGCGTAAATTGCTATAAGCACGTCGTTAACATGGGCATTTAGTATGCGCCGAACCAGCGCTGTTTTTCATAGAAATGAGTGGACGTGGCTGTGCATCATTCTTCTGGGTTACGGGCTTACCTTTCTTCAGGGTAATAAAATTCGCGCATGTCCATTTATTGATCGCATAAATTGCTAGAAGCACCTACATTATCGTGGAAATTGATGTATGTGCCGAACGAGTGCTGTTTTCCAAAAAGTGGTGAGTGCACGGGGCTGTGCCATCATTCTGCTGCGAGCTTACCTTTTTTTGAGGGTAATCCAATTCGTGCATGTTCGTTTATTCATTGCGTAAATTGCTATAAGGACGTCGTTAGCATAGGCATTTAGTATGCGCCGAACCAGCGCTCTTTTCCATAGAAATGAGTGGACGTGGCTGTGCATCATTCTTCTGGGTTATGGGCTTACCTTCTTTCAGGGTAATCCAATTCGCGCATGTCCATTTATTCATCGCGTAAATTGCTATAAGCACGTGCATTCGCATGGGTATTTATGTATGTGCCGAACGAGTGCTGTTTTCCATAAAAGTGAGTGCACGGGGCTGTGCCATCATTCTGCTGGGCGCTTACCTTTTTTTTGGGGTAATCTATTTGACGCATGTCCATTTTTTCATCGCATGAATTGCTATAAGCGCGTGCATTCGCATGGGTATCTATTTATGTGCCGAACAAGCGCTGTTTTCCCTACAGGTGAGTTGGCGCAGCCAGGTCTCCTAGGTGCAAGCGAGCCCCTTCGTCTGGAGTGTCCCGCCGGCGTTCCTCAGCAGCCCGCAGCTTCAGACAGTCCTGCAGCGTCACCGCTGCGGTTCCTCGACTGCCCCCGGACTCCCCTCAGATCATGATCTTGGATTGCAGCGCGAAGTGACACGGACAAAGACTAGAAGCAGACAGGACGAGCGCAAGTGACACGGACACAGACTAGAAACAGGCCAACATGAACACGTGATATTCCATAGCTGCGGACACTCGCCGTCAAAACGCTGGCGTGAGGAAGCGCGGCGGCAGCAGCAGCGAGCGAAGTGACCTTCGTGCTGTCTATCGGCCTCAACGCAAACCGAACGGCACACAACACGCGCAAAGGTATGAGCCATCTGCAGATCGCTTTGAAGACACGGCGCGCGCGATCGCACGCGGCCGTGCAAAATACGCAGTTGCTGGCGGTGTAGCCGCCCCTCTCCCCCTTTCACTCTCCCGTTCGGCCTCCCTGCTTTCTTCCCTTTCGCGCGGGAGATCGAGCAGGGATCGTCAGTTTCCCCCTAGCTCCCGGTCGCGAAATACGCAGTTGCTGTAGAAGCACAACGCCACCCGCAAACCCCTTCCCTTCCCTCCCTCCCTCCCTCCCTACAATCCCCCAACGGCCTTTCACGCGACGGAAGACGGCGCGCTTCTCTCCTCTTTACTCCCTCGCACGCGCCAGATTGAGCGGCGATCGTCGGCTCCCCTAGCGTGCTTTCACTCGCACATGCACAGCGACCGTCAGTTTCCCTCTAGCTCCCGGTCGCGAAATACGCAGTTGCTGCAGAAGCACAACGCCACCCGCAAACCCCCCCCCCCCCTCCCTCCCTCACTCCCTCCAAACCCCCGACGGCCTTTCACGCGACGGAAGACGGCGCGCTTCTCTCCTCTTTACTCCCTCGCGCGCGTCAGACTGAGTAGGGACCGTCGGCTCCCCTAGCGTGCTTTCACTCGCACATGCAGCATGCGGCCCGCGGAGGCGATGTTATCGGCCTTGTACTTTTTATAGAACGTCAGGGCGACGCCGACGGCAAAAATGCGCCTGGAGAGTCCACCGCTACCCCAACAAAACGACTTTTCCTTGCTGCAAAAATAAACCCGAGCGCATACGCATGGAACAAATACACACGAGGCCGAGTCAGCGTATTCACCGTTTTTCGCATGTTTTTTTTCAAACACACGTGCCGAACATCTTAGCCAATGACCGGAGAAAGTTCGATCTGGCAAGTACTAAACCCTCATCAGGCGCCGATCATCACACTTACCAACACACTTCGAGAGGAAGCGAGCGACGTTGAGTGTGCAAATGTATTTACCACCGCATTCTCATCCGTCTTCACAAACGAAACTGATATGCCACCATTTGCCCCAACTGAACAAGAGAGATTTTCTGCGCACGGCATCACCTGTATCATTGAAAATATTAAGATATCTTCTGCAGGTACTGACGAAATCACCAGGAAAATGTTAAGAAATCATCGGCATGCTTCCTCAGTGTATCTGTCGTTACTGTTCACACAATCACTTCCCACAGGCAGCATATCCAGCTATAGGAAGGTGGGGAGACCGTTCCAGTCATCAAATCAGGTAACAAAGAATCACCCTTTAATTAGCTCCCCATCTCTTTAACAAGTGTACCATGCAAAATCACGGAACATGTCATCTATTCTCACATAATGAATTTTCTAATCTATTCTCACATAATGAATGTTCTTAACTCTATTAATTTCTTTCATCCTTCTCAACACTGATTCCGTAAGAACCTATCCTGCGAAACACAACTGGCCATTTTTGTGCACGACTTGCATGTGAACCTTCATTCTAACCTTCAAATGGATTTTGCGTGGATTTTGCGAAAGCCTACGACAAGGTTCATCACAAACGTTTGCTACTAAAGCTTTCCCGAAACCTACATCCTAACATACTGCAGTGGATCCATGCGATCCATACATACTGCAGTGGATCCAAAATCCTCATACTACAGTGATGGTTGCTGCCGACTAATGTACATAAGCAGCTAAACAGAAAATAGTGGTCGTAATGGTAGTTTTGCGTGTTGCTGAAGTCGAGACAAGACGGCGCCTTCAAGCAACATTTAGTCTCGCGTGCTCCACGTGAATCCGTGCCTGAAAACATCAAACGCTGGTCGAACAAGAGATGTCGCAGGCTGGAGCCAACATTTAGACAATTGTGGTGGACTTGCTCCACTTCGTCACTGCCTTCGTCAGGGCCTTGACAACATATAGTGAACTTGTTGTAACGCTGGCTTCAGCTCCACCCCCCCCCCCCAGTGACGTTCCTTGTTCTACCACCGCTATTCACCCCAGGTATGGTACTGTACTCAAGTCTCTATCTTCCTGTCATCTTCCCTCTTCTCTAGTTTAACTGAGTGTCACGAGGTGGCGTAAACCCACCGCCCCGTTCCAAAGGGGACGCTCATAGCATCCATCCATCCACGGAACACCGGAACGCTTCATCTTTTGCGGTATTCCGAGAACTGTGACAGTTCACGGATAGGCTACATCTCTTTAGTGATTCGCGTGCGTAAAACAAGGTGCGGTGAATGGCCTCCATGAGAAGGCGCTGCCTTGTTACGCGAGCATCCATGCAGTAGTCACCGCACTAGCACTACACAACAGACTGAATATACGGTCCACATCCATCGACGCAACTGTTTCCTGATGTCAGTCAAGGAGACAGAGGAGAGTCAGGGAATCAAATGTTTTTATAACCCGTAACCAGACGACGAAAAGTCGTAGTATGGTGTCATGGTTCCCGGTCCAGTGTCTTTGGACATCCGCGGACAGTCCACTCAAATAAAGCTGCATCATCGCTCACTAAATGAACACGGCAATGAGAACGTTACGAAGAGCGCAGAGAGTTGTTTTTTTTTTTAGAACAAGTTCTCTTGTGCAAGAGAAAGAGAATGACTTCGCGATTTCCAATCTAAGACGCATTGAGCACACTCACTTAAATTCCCTGTCACTTAGTGGATCCAGTTCAACAACAAAAATGTCTTTCGTAAGGTGAAATATTCGGTATATCTGGTGACACGTAATGGTGACGACAAGATGAAACGCGAGAAAGAAAATGTCAAAAAGGCGCGATGAACTCCCTGTGTCATTTTGTTAATTGTCCATTGTCTTTGTGTCGTAAGGTAACCGATTAAGAGCCGTACTCTCTGCCGATCACTATAGGGTATAATACGCTTTCAGCACGCATTCATTGGATATGCAAGCGGGTGGGGGACACCCGCCGCTTGTGGGGATGCGCGACCCTCGCGCCTCCCCTGATGTTTTTCCCGCATAGCGCGTCTCCTGTAGTGCGGCTTCGCCGCACACGCGGCGGTCCGAGTGGTACAGGCGCAGTGCGAGAGATGGCGCTAGTGTTGCGCGGCCGCGAGGTTACTTGGGCGCCGAAAGGAAGGCGCTCTGTCTCTTGGGGTTCCAGACAGCGAGCGGGACAGACGTGCTTGCACGTGCAGCAACCCTCTTCCCCGGCGGGTCGCCGAAGCAGCGCGGACATCCCGCGCGCGCGGCGACCGATGCATCTGCGAGACCGCCTCGCGTGGCCGCCTTCGAACGCGCCACGATTCGCGTGACTATACACGCGAACGACCAGGTGTTGGGATCCAGCATGGGGCGAACATATTCGCTCGCTTCCGGTCGCGGTAAGTCGGACTTCTAGATTTGTCGCGCGCCCATCGGCATGTTTTGTGGATAGCAACTCGGCTAGCAGGCATTGATGTATGAAAGGTGCAATAAATGCCCTTGTGATTGTTCGCACTACTGTGTTGTCGTTCCTTTGTCCCAAGAGTACGGTGCGAGATATCCCGTATCAGACCCCACATCTGGCTGCCCAACGTGGGACTCTTGGGGCATCGGACGATAATTTTAAGTGTTGCTTCGTTCGAGACCTTTGTTTGAACCGAAGCGTAGGCCTAGCGTGGATTTTGATCGCTAGCGTCAGCGGCGTGCTTTCGTGAGCGAGGCGGCGGTGGCTGTAGTGTGTTTGAACATGTCAACATGCTAAGCCTTTTCGCAAGTGTTTTTTTTAATGGCATTCGTTGGTACGAGAGCCACGTGGTCTGCATCCTGGGAGAGCGAGGCTGAGCGCCCGCGGAGCAGTGGCAAGCCTGAAGCGAGTGAGTACGGAAGCCTCGTGGGTGGTCCGAATTCCCTATGTAAATAGCTTCTTCTATCTCTTTGACTCGGATGAAGTCGCGGCTCTGGGAGCCGGGTGGCCGCGGGCCACGGGTGCCACTACGGGCTGACTGGTATTGCGGCCTGGCACCGGGCGCTCCGACACCGTCTGGGACGGTGGGCGCCGTCAACTCGGATGCTGTGTGCACCGAGCGGAGTAGGACCACCTCACAGAGCTGACGTCTCCTCGCGGCTGCCTGTTTTGCGCCCATCATGGGTGTTGTTTTTGGATGCCGGTTGTTGTCAGGGTAGCGACGCTTTAGGCCTAAGGCTTTACGAAGCCGCCTGTCGCACGTGGAGGGACACAACCTGGTGGACCGTGGCGTTGAGGTGTTGCAATTTGCTTCCCTCGTTCTAGTTAGCCTCGCACGAATTGAAATTACTCGTTCGACTCAAGGAAGCGAGCTTCGTTCACGTGAACTTAGCATCTGAGTAGCTGCCCGATCTTTTGCTAGCCGAGTTGAACATCGTATCACGTGGGCGATGCGCATGCAGACTTCCTCTCCCTTGCACTACTTTAGTGTTCGCCGAGTGTGTTGAGTTTACGCAGTGTGATTGGAGTCACCCCTGGTTTGCCGTCACCTGCACATCGTCTGCGCTGCTGCCCCGGACTACGATCGAGCCACCCCGGGCGATGGTGATGCTGTGGCCAGTTCGGCGCGGCGACTTCGGCGGCCTTCTGTATCCAGCTCACAACCCTCGGCGGCGGACAAAAGAGCCGGCGGTCACCGACAGCTACTGCGGCTCCCGCCAGCAGGGCGAGTCGGCGCGAGCGACGCTTGCTCGTACCGACTACTGCGTCGTCGTCTCCGGAGTCCTGGCCTGGGATCGTGCCGTCGAGGCTGCAAAGCCGCTGCTGTGACCGGCGGACGCCAGCGGTGCACCCAAGGACAATGTCGGCTCGCATGCTATGGACAGCGTGTAGACATTTCTTCGGCGCGATCACTGTTGCATGTACTATCTTGTTCGCGAAGCACGGGTTAATGTTAGACCGTGTCACATGTTTCGCCGGAATAGGAAGTGATTTAAGGTTGGGGGGATGTGGGGATGCGCGACCCTCGCGCCTCCCCTGATGTTTTTCCCGCATAGCGCGTCTCCTGTAGTGCGGCTTCGCCGCACACGCGGCGGTCCGAGTGGTACAGGCGCAGTGCGAGAGATGGCGCTAGTGTTGCGCGGCCGCGAGGTTACTTGGGCGCCGAAAGGAAGGCGCTCTGTCTCTTGGGGTTCCAGACAGCGAGCGGGACAGACGTGCTTGCACGTGCAGCAACCCTCTTCCCCGGCGGGTCGCCGAAGCAGCGCGGACATCCCGCGCGCGCGGCGACCGATGCATCTGCGAGACCGCATCGCGTGGCCGCCTTCGAACGCGCCACGATTCGCGTGACTATACACGCGAACGACCAGGCGTTGGGATCCAGCATGGGGCGAACATATTCGCTCGCTTCCGGTCGCGGTAAGTCGGACTTCTAGATTTGTCGCGCGCCCATCGGCATGTTTTGTGGATAGCAACTCGGCTAGCAGGCATTGATGTATGAAAGGTGCAATAAATGCCCTTGTGATTGTTCGCACTACTGTGTTGTCGTTCCTTTGTCCCAAGAGTACGGTGCGAGATATCCCGTATCAGACCCCACATCTATCAGACCCCACACGCTCCAATGAGATGCCGAGATGCCCCTTACGTCACGGAAAAATTAAAGCGTCCCCGAAAGAAGTCGACCAGTGATACGGCCTCAACAATTACTTCGCTGAGCGTCTTAGCAAGGTCACTTTGCGAGAAGCCATTTACCACCCATTCCGCACGTTCTGGGCACACCACTGCGTCCTCAAAGAGTTCAAAGCCTTCGCTCAGTTCCTCTCACAGACTGTGAAAAAAGGAGAAACTTCTTGAAGTAGCACTGAAACTGTCCAGCCATACATAGATTACAGTTTTCAAATCGCGACCTCTGACCGCAGAATACCTACCAAAGGACTCTTGCGGTGCGAGTCTTATCCTGAGCTTGTTGCGTGAGACATTCCGCACATTCTGGGTACATGGTGGCGTCTTCGGAATGTTCGACGCCTTTATATACCAAGGCACTTCTGACAGAGACGGCACTTGGTAAAGTCATCTTGAGACTGACCAGTTTTTGTTGACAGCGATGAAACCATACGGCTCCAATTTCTCTATCTACGAGTCTTGGGGGCACGTCGCAGAATACCTTCCGCACATTCCAGACACATGACACCGTCGCTAAACAGTTCGAAGCGTTCGTAACCCAAATTACTCTGACATGGAGAAGTTGGTAAGGTGACAGTGAGGCTGGCCACAAACCAGTTCAAGTTTTACCGAGAGCATGAGGTGCATAAGCACTTTCTGGACAAATGACTGCATCTTCTCAGCGTTCGAAGCTTTCATAGTCCAGATGCCTCTGACGTATACGGGTAGCACTAGGCGAAGCAACATTGAGAAGGCCAAGTTGTAGTTCCCAGCGTTCTCCCGCACCCCAGTCCCAGGAGTGCGGTTCCGACAATAGAGACTTTTAGCTTGTGCGCTATTCCGGTAAACGGGAGCAGTTTGGGCGGATTACCGGATGGTCGGGGCGTAAACGTGAGCGGTGAAGCCGCCTGGTGTTGCAGAGCTGAACCAGACAAACGCATAGCTAAAACTATATCCATATCCTGCTTCGCCACTCGTGCAAATTTTTGGCAGCGGCGTAATTGTGAACGCGATTACGCCACTGTCGAAAATTTACGCCAGCAGCTAAGCAGAATATAGTAATTAGCTCTGTGTTTGTGTGGTTGAGCTTTGCGCCACCAGTCTGGCCGCTCACCTTGACGCTCCCGCTAAACCGGAAAACCGCCCGCGCTCGCCCGAATACCGGACACGCTAAATGTCTCTAACTACTCCACTGCAAGCCTCAGCAAAAGCGCGTTGTGAAGGGTCATGAGTGTCCTGGCCTTCACAGCCCACGTGCCTCTGACGTAGGCAGCGCTTAGGTAAAATGCCACTGCGACTGGCCAGTTCTAGATCACAGCGCTCAAACCGTGACCCTAGTGCCGGCACTCGAGGTACTGGCAATCGGAGTGCTTTCATGAGCGTCCCCGGCGCTCGAGCAGCTGCTGCACTCTCCCTCGCTATCGCTCGTCGACTCTTCGTCGCCGGAACTGTCGCTAGGGTCGCTAGCGTCGAGGCCCCTGGGAGTCTCGCAGCCGCCCTTCGGGGCCTCGTAGCGTCCGTTGCTCAGCGGAAAAGGAGGAGGCGGAGGCGGAAGCAGTAGACCGGAAGTCAGAGGTTTGGTCACATCCGGCGGTTCGGAAGCCGCGGTCGCCGCGCTTGTCGCCGGGATCCTGACCAGGTAAGGCGCTGCCGGATGGGCGGCCTTGGTGGTTTGCCGGCCCGGCTGTGGAGCGCCGTGCCTCGCAGTTCGCAGGTGGCGCATCCTTCGCCAGGCCTCGGGAATGCCTGCAACAAAATTTCGGGACCTCTTAAAAAGCCTCGTCTGATTCCGGTAGCGTAAGTATACAAAACAACCTTGGTGCAAAACCGAACGCTTTGATTACATAAAAAAAAACGCGGCAAGTTTTTGCTTGCCAAGGACGAGGAGGAGGAGGAGATTTCAATGAAGAGAAAGGAGGAGAGGTCGGCCTGGAGACCGTGACTCTATCCTGCTACTCCTCACTGGGGTTTACCGGAAACGACGCAGAAGCCAATATACATGACAAGGACCGTATTTTGCAGCTCTCATTTCACTTTCCATTGTTGTTGTTTTTCTTCCCGTGTGTCGCGCTAAGTGACCAAACAAAATGACTGCTGCGGCGTGGCGTAATCCGAAACAATGACTGGTGCCGAAGAGAATGGAAAATGAAGCGTATCGTTAGAAAAGAAGCAACACCGTGGCGTGAAGGCAAAATGAGCGCACTCGCATGGTCCTGGGATCTGCGTCATATCCGCTTGCCACTGGGTGTCCACCCAGTCTACTAAGGCGATGTTTAAAGCTTGACAATTAAAGAACTAGGCGAACTATAGCAGCCCCGCGACTTTGGCGAGATTACCTGGATGGTAGATACCGGTCGTTTATAACCGTTTCAGCAGAAGTTAAATTTCCTTGGCCTTAAAACATTTCGTCGCTCGCTCCCCTTCTTCTTCACTCGGTACTCAACTCGCGAAAAGTATACCTTCGAGCGCACTCACTCTTGCTGGAGATGGACGGGGCGTCGCACCGGCGCACCACCAGCAAGACGGCGGCCACGGCGAGCAGCATGCCGGCCAGGGCGCCGAACACGATGCCTACGATGACGCCCGCGCTTGCACCGGCCGAAGCCTGCGCCCGGGCGCCCACCAGGCCTTTGAGCTGGAGCCTGCGCGCACGGTGACGCGGCAGTTATTGCAGGGCAAGAACTTGGTTGATTCCTCCGCTGTTGTCGACAGACGGGAAAGGTTGACCGACTGATTGGCTGACTTGACTGACCGACCGATTGACTCGGTGATTAGAAACGCGTCCACTTGGTTGATTCCTCCGCTATATTTTTTTTATCGTAGTGCGAAGTGACACGGACAGAGACTGGAAGCAGACAGGACGAGCGCTACTAGTCTCTGTCCGTGTCACTTCGCGCTTACAATCCAAGACCATGTTAAAGTACCAAATCGCCCAACTTTCTATCCTTTTGCATTGCATTCCTCCGCTATTGTCGGGAGACGGGAAAGGTTGACTGACTGATTGGCTGACTTGATTGACCGACAGATTAACTCAGTGATTAGAAACTCGTCCACTTGGTTGATTCCTCCGCTATTGTCGGGAGACGGGGAACGTTGAATCGACTGATTGGCCGACTTGCCGATTGACTAACTGAGCGGCTGACTTGATTGACCGTAGAAGGATTGACCGGCCAATTGACTCGGCGATTGGTTAGCCGACCGTCTGGTTCTACCGATAACTGACTGACTCGCCGAGCAGCTGGCTGACTGATTTGCTGACTGTCTGACTAGATGAGTTAATATCTGACTGCTTGTATAACTAATTGGCTCTATTGCTAGATTTCGTTAGCCGACTGATTGGCTGACCGGCAATAAGATTGGCTGATTGACCAAATCGTTGTAGTACTGAGTCTTCATGATAGACTGGGTGGCTGATTGTTTGACTGGTTGACTCGCTATCTCGCAGGTTACCTTGACCGACCGACCGACCGACCGACCGACTGACTGATTGATTGATGCGCACAGCGACGGATGAGTAACATGCCGATTTCATTATTTCTACACACTTGTCGTTATACGTCGATTACATGGCAGCATAGAAATGGCTGTTTGACCGATAGATAGGTCGATAAGAGTGCGTTCAACGCCCCGCGGAGGTGTACCTGCGCAGCATGTCGAAGTACGACTGGACCATGGACTCGAGTCCTAGGAAAAAGTCGCAGTTGGCGAAGTGGCCTCGGCTCTCCAGGTAGATCTGGTCAGCCACTTCTTGCGGAAACACGTCCGACACCGCCGGTCCCACCAGGGTGTGTGACTGCGCATTCGTTATAGTAGATAGAGATATGAATGAATGAATGAATGAGTGAATGAACGAATGAATGAATGAATGAATGAATGAATGAATGAATGAATGAATGAATGAATGAATGAATGAATGAATGAATGAATGAATGAATGAATGAATGAATGTGTGGTTTTTATTGGCGCAAGGGCCAGGTACGGCCAAAGAGCGCCATGCAGGTGGTAATGATTTCGCAGTGGAGTGATGGGTTCTACGGAGTTGATGCGACGTGGATGTAAAGGGGCCTAAAATATAGTCTAGATAGAGATAGATAATTCAATTGAAATAAGGCAGAGAGGTCGGCCTGAGTTAAGTTCGTTACAGTAACGACCGGAAGTGTCCAGTTGTAGTAAGCAAAAATAATTAAAAAGTTTCAAAATGAAAAACAGCGCACACAAAAGGGAAAAAAATGTATCAAAGGATCCTCACTCAAACGACCACGTCACTGTATCAGCGTAATTACTGTGAATAGCCATTCGAAATAAGAATTCGGACTTACAGGCATAGTATCCCCGCCCGTTCTTCAAAAGAGCCTGATATAGGCCGAAAAATCTACAATAAACACTCGCAATATTTAACAAAGTCCGCCGGACGGCACTCTGAGTGCTTGTTTGTCACTCGCCTTGTCCAGTATTTTGCGCTCTTTCGTTCAAAGATGCCGCCGGACGGGCATTCTTGTTCCCTTATCTCTGGCTACGGTGCACAGTTCCGGGCAGCTCCCGAGCCCGTCTTCTCCGGCTTCATGCAGTGTGCTTCTGACGTCACATGTAGGCGGCTGTGCAGGCGCTACCCGTTGCGGACGTGCGAATGAACGTGCGCGTTCGACCCATCTTTTTGTTTTCCTAGCGCCTAATTAATGTCGGCTGAGAAATGTGCAACACAAAGATAACAAAGGCTAGCCTTTAGCCCGATGAGTGTTGTTAAAAGAGTGCTCGTATCCTCTCAAAAAGAAATACCGTCACCATCATCATCGTTAACGTAAGGCAACATTCCCTCACGGAGACGTCATGACATAGTCATTCGGGCCGCCCGTACTTGCTTATCCATTACCAGGTTCCTATTATTCTTCGAAGTGCAGAAGACGCCGGGAACGCGTACAATTGCTATTAATTGCAACGATTGAGCCTGTCCAGGTGGCCAAATCGAAACGCGCCAAGCGTCTCAAGGCGCTTGGCGCGTTTGCCCGCGATAAATTCATAATGGCGTTTCATTCGCTTGTCGATACATGCGTCCGTGGCCTAATGGTTTCAATATCAGGCTTCTGTGCTAGAGTCCCTGCGTTGGAATCCTGCCGTCGGGCAATTTTAATGATGCTTGTTCAATTATTTATTGCGCAATATACTGTCGAAAATGACGCGTACAACACAAAGATAACAAAAGCTAGCCTTTAGCCCGATGAGTGTTGTTAAAAGAATGCTCATGTCCTCTCAAAAAAATTGGAGGACGCTTAAGCTTCGCCTTCAAGAGTGGAACGCGATAGCGTTCCCGTCGACCCGCCACGGGGTGTAAGACAATGGGCTACGGCACAGAGACTACGCGCCCCGCATCGGACGCGGTGAGCGTCGAGCAACGCAGCGTTCGGCGCGGCAACGAAAGGTGCGCCTGAGCAAGCGACCCACGCCTGAGCCTTAGAAACAGCTCATTTCTAAGGCAACACCGCATTCACCAGAGGCGCTGTTGTACCGCTTTCAAGCATCGAACTCGTGGCTGAGTGGTAGTGTCTCCGTCTCACACTCCGGAGACCCTGGTTCGATTCCCACCCAGTCCATCTTGCAAGTTGTTTTTTATTCATGAAATGCCTGCTGGGATTTATCGCTCACGGCCAACGCCGCCGACACCGACGCCGACGACACCGGCTTTTCTGCGACACGAGCTCCTTAACGCTATCGCGTTAAAAGAAATACCGTCACCACCATCATCGTTAACGTAAGGCAGCATTCCCTCACGGAGACGTCATGACGTAGTTGTTCGGCCGCCCGTACTTGCTTATCCTTGGTCGAGATGAGCAGCAGTATGTCGTCGTCGCAGTTGCCCAGATTCCACTGCTTGCGCAGCGTCTCCGCGAAGATGCGCACGGCTTCCGAGATCGGCTGGCTGCGATAGAGGTTGACTGATCAGTCGATCGATCGATGCAATAACGTATTGACTGATTCATCGATTGGCTGTTTGTCTGATGTACAAATTATATGACCAGTCCAATCGAATGACTGATTGGCTGATGAAATGTTCGACGCACATGTTCATCGACAGGTTCTTTGATTTATCGATTGACTGACTGGCTGACAGATCGAATGATTTTCTGTTGAAGTACAGAATGACTGATTATTTAGCAGGTCGATCAGTCATTCTTATTAACTTATTATTATTAACTTAACTTATTTATTGATAAATTGATTGTCTGTTCGAGTACAGGGTGATTTATTCCGGCTGTTTGAGCCCACATAGATTTATTCGTCAACCGAATGACAGATTGCATAATCTATTGATTGTGTTGTGTTTATATTAGCTTAATGAGTGGGCAATCCGATCTATCTATCTATCTATCTATCTATCTATCTATCTATCTATCTATCTATCTATCTATCTATCTATCTATCTATCTATCTATCTATCTATCTGTGGGAGTGCGCTCACTTTTTCGGCCGGTTAATGTGCTCCACGATGGCAACGCCCAGTGTTATGCCCCTGGCGTGCGCCTTCCCGCACGTTGGGCAGATGCAGAGGGTCTCGTTTCTGATGCGTTCGATGATCGCGTCCAGGGCGTCCGCTGCGAACGGCAATGAGGTAGCACACGTTGCACGGGTTGGCTCAAGTAATCACCGCAGTGTAGAACGGATTCAACCCTTCGAACACGATCGGAAGAGACTCGCGTAAAGCGTCACATCAGCAACAACATTTGTTGAGAAGGCTGAAGAAAAAATGTATGCGTTACACTTCGTTAGCTTTAATTAGGCGTTCCCTCAGTCGGTCATATGCCCTACGTCGTACATTTTACTGTCCACATGTATTCACTAAGGTTTGCAGCGTGAATACACGTATAGGTACATTTACACAATATCCCGGCGACTCTTCATTGAATGGGGTGCTGGTTTGGACGAGTGGGTAGCATTCCGTGATGGAAGGTTTTTGCGCCCAAAAGAGAGCACGAAGACAGGGGACTCTACAATCAAAAGCACACACATTTAACTGAATTTTATTGGCGAAAGGGCGAGGTTTTATGCGCAGACGATGTGTGACGTGCATCCGATTGGTAAAAACGTGAAATCTTTAAACAAACAAAGTGTAATGTGAAAGCGGTGACGCGTGAAACGGTGGCACCGCCTTCTGTAGTTCATGCGCAAAAGGCTGTACAATTACCAATGAAGCTTTGCAGTTCTGTAGACCTTACCTTGTAGTCTTTAGACCTGTAGTCTGTAGACCTGTAGTCTGTAGACCTGTAGCCTGTAGACCTGAACTGTAGACCTCAACTGTAGACCTGAACTGTAGACCTGAACTGTAGACCTGAACTGTAGACCTGAACTGTAGACCTGAACTGTAGACCTGAACTGTAGACCTCAACTGTAGACCTCAACTGTAGACCTCAACTGTAGACCTGTAGACCTGTAGTCTGTAGACCTGTAGTCTGTAGACCTGTAGTCTGTAGACCTGTAGTCTGTAGACCTTGTAGTCTTACTGCCGACGCAAGTTATGAGAGAACGACCGGCCCAACAACGCGTACTCGCCTTGCTTCTTGTTGATGACCCGGTCCGGGTCGCACACGAACGACGGCCGGTAGCGGTTGCAGTACCGCGGCTGGGTGATCGGGTGCGGGTACTCGTCGACGCGCCAGTACCAGCGCGACTCCGGGTCGTCCTCCTCGGCGCTGCACCAGCTGTCCGCCGACACCGCCACCATGGGGTCGCACGACCACAGCATGGCCGCCAGCAAGATGGCCGCCGCCGCCCTCCCTCCACGATGGCTGCGGTCCAACATGGCGGCCGCTGACCGCACCGCAGACGCCGGCAAACGGTTGGCGATACACGATCGGTCCTGGTGCGCGCGCACCGTTCCGGTCAGCCGAGTTGGAGACACTCCGTCCCTGTCTGACCCGTCGTGGCACCGACTGGACCCCGGGTTTGTAAACGGCCTTCCGACGACCTCGTCATGATGACAGCCTTCCGTGTCGAGGTCATCGGCCACGATGCGTTGGTGTGGCTACACCCGCGGGACAACCAAGCTGCTGCCGATTAGTGGAAGCACGGAGTGTGTCTGTCAATGATAGGGAGAAATTCGTTAATTTACACTGATATCCCATAACACTGCAATGGTTACGCAGCAGAGTACGAACGAGTACAAGAAAACACTAACAAAGCGTGTGGTCGGGCAAATTCTTCCTAAATGGTTCGTGCAGCAACTGCCGAAAGTTGCCGCCTAGAAGTTTTCCGCCACAGCTCAACAGTAAACGAAGAAATGAAAAAAAGAAAGGAATAACTTGTAGCAATCTAAAGCAATGAAGCAATGAGTGAATGGCTTGAAGGAGTGTCGCTCGCAAATGGCATACTTTGCCCCTTCACTATTGACAGTGGGGGGGGGGGGGGGGCAAATGTCCTTCATAACCACGCGTAATGACATCATGGGCATTGCAAGGTGCTCGTGGCAAGCCCTAAATAACATACCTGAGATACGCATGTTTTATTTTTTGGGGGTCACATATCTGCCCCTTCCAGTCCCTACAACTAAAAGATAAGAAAAGCTGTGCACATGATACATTGTCTTTGTCGCACAACAGCTTAAATTCAGTGTTTTGGCGAGTTCAATGCCAAAAACAAGTGTTAATGCAAGATAAGCATATTTTATGTACATGTGTACCTATCCAAAACTTAGAAAGATCAGCTACTAGGTCTCCCATGTAGCAGTAAGGAAAATTTAACCTGCTTTTTGAGCAGAAAAACGTGGCAGTGAATGCCATGCTATCTGTGGTGCCGGTTGACCTACATATATACCTAGATATACCTATTACATGGAGGTGAAAAACAGATGGGCTCCTCTGGGGGCTGCATGAGCAGGGTAATATGTCATGTTGGATATAGCCAAAGACCAGAAATGAAATCTTCGAAGTAGCTGCTCGGAGAAGCCTCTCGAAGTACTTCCTCTGACCACAGCTGAGCAAAGCAAGAAGGTTCGCCACAAAAAGTACACAGAGTTGAACAGGGTGAAGTATGCGTACTGTGGCATACTTTAACAGCACAAAGATAAGCATGCAAAAAAGAATCGACGGGTGAGCGTTTCTTTCCGCTCAAGTCAGTGTTCGTTGTGGATTCGTGTTCCTACAGCTGAGCAGTCTCCATTCTTGCATCAGTCTCTGAGGCCGTCACCTCATAAAGATGTTTTTGCCATTTCAATACTTGCTTATAAGGCCACGACGTTCATTTATCACAGCTACCTCAGAAAGTGGAACGGCAATACACGTAAGACCACAAACAGAGTCGAACAGGTCATGTGATGGCGTTGCACACGCAAGATAAAGCTTATCAGTTCTGCAGAATGCCGCAAGGTGGAGGAAGTATTCATGAAAGATAAAACTGTCATCCACCGGAGTATCGTCGTCATCATCATCATCATCATCATCATCATCATCATCAGCCTGGCTACGCCCACTGTAGGGCAAAGGCCTCTCCCATGCTTCTCCAACTACCCCGGTCATGTGCTAATTGTGGCCATGTTGTCCCTGCAAACTTCTTAATTTCATCCGCCCACCTAACCTTCTGCCGCCCCCTTCTACGCTTCCCTTCTCTTGGAATCCAGTCCGTAACCCTTAATGACCTTCGGTTATCTTCCCTCCTCATTATGTGTCCTGCCCATGCCCATTTCTTTTTCTTGATTTCAACTAAGATGTCATTAACTCGCATTTGTCCCCTCACCCAATCTGCTCTTTTCTTATCCCTTGACGTTACACCATCATTCTTTCCATAGCTCGTTGCGTCGTCCTCAATTTAAGTAGAACCTTTTTCGTAAGCCTCCAGGTTTCTGCCCCGTACGTGAGTACTGGTAAGACACAGCTGTTATACACTTTTCTCTTGAGGGATAATGGCAACCTGCTGTTCATGATCTGAGAATGCCTGCCAAACGCACCCCAGCCCATGCTTATTCTTCTGATTATTTCAGTCTCATGATCCGGATCCGCGGTCACTACCTGCCCTAAGTAGATGTATTCCCTTACCACTTCCAGTGTCTCACTACCTATCGCAAACTGCTGTTCTCTTCTGAGACTGTTAAACATGACTTTAGTTTTCTGCAGATTAATTTTTGGACTCACTCTTTTGCTTTGCCTCTCCAGGTCCGTGAGCATGCATTGCAATTGGTCCCCTGAGTTGTTAAGCAAGGCAATATCATCAGCGAATCGCAAGTTAATTACTAAGGTATTTTCCATTAACTCCTATCCCAATTCTTCACTATCCAAACCGGAGTGTAGCACGAAGCTGCAAAGGAAACCTATTACGGGTTTCTCAGAAATAGCGCTTCACAGTTGAAAAAAAAATTCGTCCTGGTCTTGGTCCTGGTCCAGGATGTTACCTTTCACGCAAAATAAGGAAGCAAGAATTTAATTTTTTGACGAAAGAAAGCAAACAGTACAAATTATATGTGGGTACAATTTACCGTTCAAGCACCGAAGAAACATTAGTAAGAAAAACAAAACGCGGTTATCTACTAAGCCTGTCACTATTTAGAAAACGTTCACGAATGTATTAAAATTGACAGAGGCGTTTGTAGATCGAGGCAGCCATGAACAACAACTGCTGCATAATAGTGGCAACATTCTTTTCGCTCCTACATCGGCCGATGCCGGATCGTCATTTTCGCCTCGCGATGCTGAGGGATAAACGATGTCAATGCTATTATGTGATTATGAAGAAGTATTTCAGGTGTGGGAAACACTGATGGCACGTCACCTGATTCTGTTACCGATTAGCTGCTGGAATCTCCGCTTCGGTCGATGCAGAGTCCCCGAGACCGCATGCAAGTGCATCACAATTCAAATACGGATGTTTCCGCACTCGTAAATGCATACGTCCGATTTGGTACAGCATGTTGCGCAATCCAAACTAATGTTCAAAGCTGCAGTCAGATACTTCTACAAAGTACCCCATTAGCGCGATACGGCAAAGCATCCGTACCATGAAAGTATAAGGATGGACAATGCTAACTGAACAGCAGGTGAATCGATTAAAGATTATGGGGTTTTACATGCGAAAACCACTTTCTGATTATGAGGCACGCCATAGTGGGGGACTCCGGAAATTTCGAATACTTAGGGTTCTTTAACGTGCACCTAAATCTAAGTACACGGGTGTTTTCGCCCCCATCGAAATGCGGCCGCCGTGGCCGGGATTCGATCCCGCGACCTCGTGCTCAGCAGCCCAATACCGTAGCCACTGAGCAACCACGGCGGGTTCGCAGGTGAATCGATGCACGAGCAAAGCCTTGCGTACAAACTGATTTATCGGATCTCAGCGTGGAGTGCGGTGCGTTAAAATGCATCACATCAAACTATTTCAGGCTTAAGTTAATTCTGAGAGACAAAAATTCAGAACTCCAAGACCAACTTTGGGCCGTCCAGCGAGCCAAGGAAGCCACACAGGAGCAGCAGCTCCCAGTGGCCATCTAGGCGGCCCCAGGCCCGGGCCTCTCAATCGCCGGATTCCAAATAAAGTTATCGCATCGCTTCGCAAAAATTTTCAAGGTCCGGCTAAGCTGAGATGAAACTTTTGAAGGCGGTATGGACAGACCGTAACCAGAGAAATCATGAATACGGTTGTGCTTTTTAGATTCATCGTATTGTATCAGTCAGTAGCAGTGTGGTTGTCTGTGAAGTTCAAATTCTTTTTTTTTAAGCGTATTTCACTTTCTTGTTTTTTTTTCACAAATGTACTTTCTTGTTCAAAATTATTGGTTGCAGAGCTTTCGAATTTTGTGAAAAGAGAGATAATGATACACTATACGTGTGCAACTTGAACGGTGTAGATACCTCAAATGCTTAAGTCAAACAATTTCCTTTCTTTCTTTTACACTGTGCAACGGCCATTATGACATGCTGTTTATTTGTTTACTAAACTTCCATTATCCTGCGGATATTCATGCAAGTTCCAAAGTTGCACGAAGCCCTTACTCAAACGTTCACAAAACCTAGTTTACATACACCAAGCATACTTTCAGAAAAAGGCACAAAAGTGTCCTAACAATACGCCCTGAGAAAAATGCAACTAAGTCAGTGTATTAGTGTCAGAATGTTGCATTTATCAAAACATTACAGGATGTTAGATATGGAGCTGTTTCCTGCGCCTGCTTCGAGTTCCCCAGGACCACATCGAATCGCAGCACATTCCAGAGGAGCGCTCGAGCAAACAAGTTCACGTGCAAACAAGTTCGTAAGCCGCCGGTAGCTATTCTCTGCTTGACTCTTCCAGAAAGCGAGGGGATAGTACGGCACTGTTGCAAGTAAATTGGGTGCCAAACCAAGACGGCGGTAATGCGCCGTGACAGCCGGACGTGCCGGGAAGGCCCAAGCCTACCCCTCTTCGCCTTTGAAGAAGGCATTTGCCACCACTGCGGAGCCGTACCACCGGGAGCAGGTGGGCCCTCGAACAATGGAGCATGAGCGCCCCCCCTTCTCCTCCTTTGAAGAAGCGCATTGCAAGTCTGCGAGACAAGACCGCAGAGAGCCTCCGGGTGTGACAACGCGATACGGGCGCCAACCATTGGCTGAAAATGGCGTCATCTGAGCGGACTCTCCCATTGGTCGAACATGACGCGACTTCCAGTCCTCGAAGGGTTTAAGAGAAGCATTCCGGAGAGACCGGAGCATTCCCTGATTGACCTCTCTCGAACTTCTTGCCGCGGGCCGCAGCGTCCGAGTTGCTGCCGGCCCGTAATGACTGTACGACTGTTACTTGACTCTCACCTCTCTGTATATAATGTAAAATAAACCTCCCAAGTTTGGTTTTCATCTCCGACGTCCGTCCCTCAACCCCTACAAGGATTACAGGCTTTTCCGTGGTCAACATTTACTACCTACGAAACACAAAGCTTCTTAAAGGTGTCTTGAAACGTCTACAGACGGCTATAGACGTCTTGTTCTAGGATAAGACTAAAAATAGAATATTTTCTAAACATAACATAAGCGCCTGAAATATACTAGTATATATCCCATCTGCGGTAACAACTTACTACTGGTGTCATCAGACTCTACTTCGCTAAACGCATTCAGAACGTCTAACTCAAGAGCATTTTTAGACGTTTTTGTCTAAAATGCCTCGCGGAATGTTAACAGTACGGTGACCGTCGGCGCTAACGAACACAGGACGTAACAGACGAAACGGCCTCATTTGAAGCCCCATTATAAACTGGCTTCAATGCTGAATAATTTCACACCAGAACTTTTAACAATCAAGGGTGTGTTATCATTTTAAACTCGGGGCGCGCGCTCGACGCCTCGAAACCATTCTTCCATGGCGCAGCAGGTTCTGACAGCAGGAGCGAAACGCCGGTGTCTTGTAATTACGAACAGTGATCACAGCGATCGCAGTGAATCGCAGGGGTGTCACAGGGCTAGCCACCACACTGCAGCGATCGCTCCGGCGGTAGCCAAGTAGACAGACTCTCCATTTGTCAAACATGACATGACTCACTGTTTGCCTCGATCGTACTATCCCCTTTTCATGTTTTGTTAGGAGGTCCCCCCCGACAGTTGTTACTTCGGGACCTCCGAATGTGTACTTATACCCATCTTGTATTTGTTTTGTCAAAAATAAATATTGATTGATTGATTGATCTCGTTCCGTACCGCAAACACTGGGAAGCAAGAAGCTTGAAGAAAAAAGAATCGCTGACGATTGTGATACTCCTTAATGCGAAATTTTAGCGCTGCTCTATGCGTGTTTTCGTTTCACGATATATTGGCTGGCGCGGCCAATATCAGTCTCGTGGGGCACGCTGCAAATGGCGCGAAGCGTTGCAAAACAACTAACACTCAAGCCCATCGATAGCGGCGAGTACAGACGGCGGTCATCGAAAATCCGATGTGCGGTTCACCCGCCGTGGTTGCTCAGTGGCTATGGTGTTGGGCTGCTGAGCACGAGGTCGCGGGATCGAATCCCGGCCACGGCGGCCGCATTTCGATGGCGGCGAAATGCGAAAAACACCCGTGTACTTAGATTTAGGTGCACGTTAAAGAACCCCAGGTGGTCGAAATTTCCGGAGTCCTCCACTACGGCGTGCCTAATAATCAGAAAGTGGTTTTGGCACGTGAAACCCCATAATTTAATTTAATCTGCGGTTCAAGCGCGTCGGCTTTTATACATGATCGTCGAAGGTTTCAGAGTAATCGCTGGTGCCCGCGTGGCTTCCAGAATGTACTGCACAATTCGCGTCGCGCGGCATACAGTCAGATCGCAAATACTATGGCGCCATCCCGTACATATAGTCCAGCGCGGCACTCTGCTTTACCCTCACTCTTTCGTCATATTCTCCTCCCCGCGTTCCTCCTCGCCCTCTCTTCTTTCATCTCCTGCTGCGCGTTCGTTTTCATCTTTCACTGTGGCCGTTCACTCGGTTACGAGGGACAACGCCGACGCTAGCCGCAGGAACGGGCGCTTCGATATAAAACGGCAGTCGGCGCACGCAATGTCTTAGTCGTGGGTTCAGTTCAGTACGTCATGCTATATTTGTGGGCCGTTCTCAGCTGTCCTGTGCATGCGTTCGATATTAACGGGCGTCACTTAACTTTGCTAACGCTGTTTGGTGTGTGTTTTGCATCAATGCTTCCTCGCATCGGATGTATTGTGTTCTCGCCGACGGCAATTGCAACCACAATGGCGGGACCTGCGGTCACCGCCTTCACACTCAATGCGTCTTTGTACGCCGCACGTTTGGATAGTAAGTGAAATACTTTGCACTCAGTTCTTCGTCAAAAATGTGAATTTTTTTTTACCTGTTAATCGCGATAACTATTGGTAGCTGGCTCCCCTGCCTGGCCAGATTTCATCTTACTTTGTATACGCGGATTCAGCTTGTTTATAGTCTTTATGGTTAAGATAGCACGAAACTACCGAAGGGAGCGCATCCAATGAGGACGCACTGGTCGTAATCATGGACCAGACTGAACTCGCCCTATTGTGTGCATGTTTGTTCTTGCGTGGGTTACAGCATTGCCTCTGTGTGCACAAGCTCGTAGCATTCCCGCTTCATAGCAAAACAAAGTACTGCAATGCTTACTTGCTTTATAGAATGTCAAATGAAATCGGCTGCTGATGCAAAAAGTGCGCTGGTGCTTCGTTCCATGTAAGCTGCAAAACTTGTAGCCTAATATTAGGTGCTTCATCTGGGAGTGCAGTCACTATTGCTTGTCGTTTATTAATGGATGACTGTGGTTCACCTAACCTGTAATTGCAAATCTGTCTTTCGACTGACTCGATGCTCTCTTATTTTTGTCCTTTTCACTGTATAGACGGCTGGACATCCTTCTTGTCCTTTGGTGCTAGCTCGATTAAGGGACCTCATCATTATGATCAGCGTAATTAAGTCAATGTAATCTACCCTCTCTGGCCCTCACAGTGGTTTGTATATCGGTTAAAACCAAACCAGGGATCACTTTGCGGTAAAAGAGATAGTTGGTCTCTCACAAACGGCAATCTTCTTGCACTGATTCTAATTGAGCTACACCTGTTATTCACAGTTTCTCATCGCCATACACAGTTTACTTCTACTACTACTTACCTTAATCCCCTAAGCCTTACACAACTTGATAAATGTAGGTAGTCAGTACTATGGAAGAAATAAAAAATTAACTCTGTTGTGTCATCCTTTACTAGTATTCCATACATGAGCAAAATTTGCTACAACAGTGTACGTAGTACCTTGCTTCCCTGATGCACAAATGTATTCAAGCCAGTATGCAGCGAGTTCTGTTTTCTAAAATGTTTTCTGTGTGATTTAGTTTCTTTGCAGAAATAATTGTACAGCCTCACCAGGGAGACTAATCTCAGATCTTCGTGTGTGCTGCAGGAGGTATGCTTTGCTGCTATGTTCGGTATAAACGTGGGCCCGAGGCTTCCGTACCAGAACGAACTTCAGTTTGGCTCTACCACCATCGGCACTTGGCTGAGCACCTGCCGAATAAATCACCTCACGTAGTTTGTGCAGACTGTTTTAGAGCGCAGCTCTCAGGCGCCCGTCACTGCGGCAAGCGTCGTACCTCGTAGCCGAGCGAATGAGCACAGCGAAAGATGAGAGCGAAGGCGGAGAGCAGAGAGAGAGATTCTTGTTGGAAGGAAAAAAATTGGGGTAAAGTGCAGCGCAGTACCTGTCTCTCAGATGAGGACACCTCAACCGCGCTGCACAAGGGGGAGAGGGAATTAAAAGAAGTAGGGTTGGCGGGCGATGAAATACGTCGAGAGCGAAGTCAGCGTGAGGAGGAAAACGCGGGAACAGGGTGCAGCACTGGAACCATGAGGTGGAAAGCGGAGAAGGAGGGCACGGCGAAACGTGGCCAGAAGAAAAGCGTAGTGCGACGCAAGACGGACAACGATGGCTATGAGATCAACGCCAGTGTAGCGCGCGTCATTAGGGGGCCTCGATGCGCTCGCTCACCTCCGCTCCGTCCGTGGGGTCGCCCGCATCGAGGCACTCTTAAAGCCCCTCAATTTTCCAAAAGTAGCGCCATTCTTAGATCTTTCCGCCACCCCGCTCACCCAGGCGCTTCCTCCTCCACCCCCCCTGTCGCCCCAGCCTCCTCCGCTCCCCCATTGGCCAATCTGTGTCACGTGAAAGCATGCCCCGCGCTTTTGTATATTTTTTTCTTTCCGGCGCAGAGCAGGCGCCGCGCTTTTGTATATCTTTTCTTTGCAGCGCGCTGCGACCCCCATTCTTGGGCCTACGCGACGAAAGTACGGCAGGCGGTTTGAAGGAACGCGGTAATTTTATACAATGTGTTAGGGCCGAGTGCTTAATTGCGATGCCGTGCTGCTGCGCCTACGGTTGCCACAACAGACCCAGTGACGGCAAAAAGCTTTTTGCTTTACCATCCGCCGGGCGCAACGCAAAACGAAGAAAAGTGTGGATTCACAAGATCGGGCGTGCTGACTTCGAGCAAGTGGCAAAGAACGCGCGGCTTTGTGAAGTGCCACGGCTCCTCCAACCTCTTCTTTTGACGCCCGTGTCAAAACGGGCCCGTGTCCAGTGCATTGGGCGGCGCGTTAAAGAACCCCAGCTGGAAAAAAATTAATCCGGAGCCCCCATTATGTCGTGCCTTATGAGATCGTGGTGTTGGGATGTAAAACCCAAGAATCAACTTTTTTTCTGTCTTGTGTGCCTTGACTGTTCCAGTTAACGGAACACTGCTTCCTTGTGAAAACTTACAACGCAAAAGAATACAGACGCACGTAGTATACAGAGATAAAATTAGCACTTCAACAAGAGTGTTGCTGGTGCCAATGAGGGGAGGGGGATAATTATTTTCTGAACCTCTTTCCAGTTGTCCCATCAAGTTCCTTCTTTTTTTTCTATCAAATTCTAACCATTTGCACTGTAATAAATAAATAACGATTTCATATGCTGGTACGTTGTTCAAATTATCTATACCGCCTATGTGTGAAAACGTTGCACATGGCCACCACAACCTGTGCATGAGCTACGTACATCTGTAAAAGGCGCGGAACAGAAACGGCCCTGCTGCCAGGCATTGCTGACCGCAGACAGTCGGAATCTCTCACGCGCCGGCCGAACAAAAGCATCCTGCAGCTACGTAAATTAACCTACGAAACCACGTGCACATACTTTCACACTGTCAAAACCTGAAACTCTGGTAATTACTCGCGTGTCTGAGCACACCGCGTGCTTGTGTCGTGTTTCAGCAACACGAACTTTCAACGTGCGCGCGCTTTACGCCTTAAATGCGCCTTGAATAATGGTGCTTTTCTCTATTTCTTCCGCAAATCCGACACGACGTTCTTAAGGCCAGTTACCGACTGACAAAGCAAGATCTAGATTGAAAAAACTGCTCCGCAGAACTCGAACGAACTTTTCCGCGGATTTCCTCCCGTAGCGTGTTAGCCGTCGTCTGCTACGGGAGGCCCACCACCGGCGGCGCCACCCTCGAGGCCGCGCCGAGTAGAGGAGGAGGGAAGTGAATGGCGCTACTTTGGGAGATTGAGGGGCTTTAGGCACTCTACGCGTCGTCTGCTCGCCAAAGCGCTGCATGAGCGGAGGTCTGTCTGCGGCGGCTGCTGCTGTGAATCGTACCCACGTGACGGCCACGCGCTGCCTTTCGTGATCTCCGGATTAGCGAGGCAGTCACGCCACGCTTCGCTCCGTTTGGAACGTGCACGATACAGATTGTCCGCGCCGGTCAATATATCACGAAATGAAAACGCGTATATAGAGCTGCGCTCAAATTTCGCGTATCGTAATCCTCGGGGAACGGTTTAAACATTGTTTTGAGGAGATCGCACAATGATTTGTGGAGGCGCACGCGTCTGAGAAAGGCCGCGAGGGAAGTGAGAATTTGCGAAAGTACCAAGTGCAAACAATGTGTCATTATCTAGCATACTTTGGAGCCGCCTCCAGGTCATCGAATGGTCAAGGAGGACACCAAAGCTCGACCTAGGGATGTCCATGCGTTGGGTGCTCGCCATGGACCCCGCGTGCAGGGAGATGCGAACACCCCTCGGCACGCTCCGGCCCCGGCGGCCCCAATGTATACCGCGTACCCTACGCTTCCGGCTTTGATCCCCCGCTGCCCCTCGGGTACATGCCCTTCAGGTGCACGCCCTGAAGAGATTCGCCGCCGCCATTATTATAACCTCAGAAGCTCTCCTAAGGTCTCCATTTGACAGCATTATCTTTATTTTCGCATCCTAAATGATTATTATTATCAATTGATGTGAAAACACATGCACACACTGATAGGGAAATAGGGAAGGAGCAGGCTGGCAACATGCCATCTCAAAGGTTCAAACCACGGAGTAAAAGTAGGTGTTTCTTCTGACATCTCCACCTTTCTTAGCACAAACCATTTCTCTCTCTCTCTCTCCTTTCCACAGAAAGAAACGTGAAAGAAAGAACAGGTGCGCGCAGAGAGAAGAAAGGGAGGGGGAGGGGATGAGGGCTTCTGGAAGTTGTTGCAAAGAAACGCTTGCCTGTTCCACAGCGGCAGCCATCTTGCGCACGTTGAACGACATGGATCAGATGCGGCATGAACTCACGTGCAACTGTGTCTTTTATAAACAGGAGTGATTGCGTTTGTCTCGAAGCTTCTTTTATGAAGCGCTTATGTCCCAAATGAAGTCGCTATGAGACCTCCCTACGCAGGCAATGACATACAAATGGGAATTCCCGGAAAAGACCGGGAAATTTAATTGGTCTGTTCGTTTCTTTTTTTTCGTTTTCTTCATTATTCGGGGTGTTTTGCTGCAAGCTTCAAAAGAATTCCAAGCAGACTCAACTCGAATTGGCACCGACCTAATGCGTGGGTGTCCCTGCGTAGGTGCTTCTAGTTCTTATGATACGCACTGACTTAGGTTGGAGTCAAAGAGATCAATTGAAGAACGGCGCGTACTCAGTGGCACACACCCAGTTCGAAAAAAACGTTCAACGAAGAGTGACGTAAGCCCACTGCCAACTAACCAGTGGCTCATACGCAAGTTGGCGTCTAAAGGGTTCGTTGAAGAGGGACACATACCCAGTGGTCAAAACAAGATGTACCCGGAAAGGTACGAGAAGGATTGTAACTTCTGCAAAACTCATTTAGGCACGCTCCAACACGTCATTGGAGTATGCGATTTCATCAAGGCGATCCCCCCACCTCTTAACTGCCCCGCTACCCTACCCCATCCCTCATCCACCCTTACCGAGCGATGGGAGACCTTGCTAACCAGCACCGCCCTGGAAGACCAGCTCGTCCTGATCTCCAGGGGCCAGGCGGCTAGGGAAGCATATGGGTCCCGTGAAGAGGGAACCACTTCCATCGACGGCGTCTAAGAAGATGTCGAGCTCGGCTCAATAAAGTTGTTTCTCTCTCTCTCTCTCTCCAGTGGTGCACACACGGCGGCCCCTGTTCACGTACCCAGTGGCACATACCAATTGGCCCATATATTTAGGCTGCCCTACCTCCGGGATCGGCGCACGACAGGGTTGACTCGGAGAAGAGAGCTTCGCATTAACAAAGTCGCGGATCCCCGCGGGGCCTACTTCCAGTTTACATCAACGCCTACGTAAATTTGATGTTAGGAAAACGGAAAGACAGAAAAACTTTATTCGACAGAAAGACATTCTGAAAAACGGAAAATACTAAGGCGGCGAGTACCTCGACACTGCTACTATAGCTTGTCTGTCGGAACATCTCTACCGCTCACCATTTGCACGCGTCATTTGTGCAAGAAAATTCGTGAAAATGTCGTGCTATCTTGAAGCACTGCGAAAAGCGATTAATGGTTTCTCTAATGACGTGCGTCTTTATACCCAACACCGAGAAATAAATTGGTCCAGGAGATTTAAAAACAAGAATATGTTGAAAAGAGAAAGCAACCTTTGTGTTTTCTGGTTGAAGGCCAACTGCAACGACATCTCTCATTGACTAAATTTCTTTACAAATGAGTAGCAAATGCCACTGAACCGATCATGGCAAAGCAGCAGTACTGATGATTGTATAGTTCTCTTGTTAGTAGCCTTTAAACAGCACCTAAGTGGACGACGCCGTGCGAAGCGGTTGTTGCCAATGACGCAAGTCCTAGCACTCCACGGGCAGCCACAGGTGCCGGGCGCTCGGGCTGGTTCGCGTCACCACGTCTGGGGAACCACGGAGACCAATCAGAGCACACGGTTAACCCGAGAGTCTTGACGCGAGATAAAACCCCTTAAACTTCGTAAAGTAGTGCCACGCTTTGAAGAATGCCACCTCCTGCTCGCGCGCTCTGGCCGACGCCGCCGCCGCGTCGCTATTGGCTTAATAGCATCACGTGGGCCCTCGCGCCTTGCTACAGCGCCATTTTTGCTCGAGAAGTGTCTGCGGAGTGGCGAGGAAGCGCATGTTGGCGCCGTTGCCGCGCTCGAGCAGTGTAGGCGGCGCCACGGTCGAGGAGGGAGCGTGAAAGAGAGGAGAAACGAGGAGGAGTGAAGGCGCAGGAGGAGAGTGTCGCTACTTTACGAAGTTTAAGGGGTTTTAGACGCGAGGGAGCTCGTCGCGGCAACCCGCGGCGGCCGCGATATCTACGCTATGCAGAAGCGTGGCCTCCTGGATTGCGCGGGTGCGCCGTTGCAATCGGAGGTTGTGCCGAGGAGCCGCGCGTTAGGTCATGCGTTACATCCAGCGTGCGGTGATTGCGGCGGTTCTTTTTCTTTTCTTTTTCAGTATCAGAAACGACTACATTGCGAGCTTTCCGTGACGTTTCCGCTCCTATATCAAACGTCAAATTTCGCACCGAGGCTATCTCAAACTAGGCTTTTTACATGGCCCAAAACTTTGTTGTAGTTGACCTTTAAAGGACCCCTCACTAGGGTCTGGCCATTTTGAGCTGACAAGCGCAATGCATACAATTCGCGCCAACTGTTGTGTCTGATAAGTATTACATCCAATTCAAACGCCGTCTGCCCTTCTGGCAGTACTGTGATGTCGCTCATATAGTGACATGTGTCTTCGAGAATTGTTCAAGGCGACATCAGTTATTTGTTTAATCTGTTGCTTCAGTAAACGAATTAAAGTACAGAGAAATTATAAAATATACAAACCGAATGCCTGCGTGCTTTTGCTTTACTTCGTATCGTAGCAATTTCCGTTTCGTCTGCTTGTTTCCACGTCGTGCAGTCGCGCGCGCAAAGAACGAAACCATGCCATTCTTTATCGCGTTCCAGCGCCGCGATCATGCTCTTTAATCCTCTCGCGTCTGCCTCAGTGCTCTTGTGATTGCGGCACTGACTTATGCCGCTAATCAGGTGTTCTCGTGCGGAGCGCGCAAAATCATCCGCTGGGCGCAACGAGACAAACGCAGCAGCACGCGCGCGAGACCGTCACCGGAAGTGCGCCACTCAGCAAAAACACGCGCGCGTGAGAGAGAGAGGGGGTAGAGAGAAATGGAAGCGGGGCCCATGACGTATTCGTCAGGCGATCCTTCGGCTCCGGTATGGGAGAACGCAGGGAAGATCGAATTTCGCTTGAGCAGGCTATAGACGGTGACGCTCGCCTCCTGAAATTGTGGGTTCGCGGCACTTCAAATATTTCTATCTCTGCTATCAATTAACTAATTCTTAAAAAAATAATTCTTGCGCTAGAACACTCCTTAGAGGGCACTTAACAACTTCCAGCGCATAGCCAAAATTTCCTATGTGGCATGGTGGCATCCCAAAGAGGCCTGTAACAGAGGCCTCTTTCGGATGGCGAAGCTGGATCGGGTAAAGGCACCGAGATATGGTGACGCACCGGGTTCCACCGGCCACCGCGAAAACAGGTGAAAGTGCCAAAAAAAGAAAATCTTGTCACCTCAAAATTTGCACCCTTTAGGGGGCTTGTCCCGTCCTCAAGCAATAGTCCTCATATATCCTGCTTGCATTGCGTTTATTTAACGCTGCTCATCCGGTAATTTCCGTTCACGAACGGCGAGCGCGTGTTAGAATGACACAGCGTTCCGTTTCTGTATACTTCTGTACTATATTGCCGCCAGCATTGCGAGAAGACAAAGACGACCGACACCTCCCCACAGCGTTTCAAGGAGCCGCCACACCGCGAGCGTCAAGCAAAGCACCGCAAGGCAATGCTCGGCGGTCCCAGAACAGCCCAGGTTCTTCTCCACAAAGCAAGAGGTAAGGCACCTGTTACACCAGGATGTTGTGAGCAAGTGGAGAGGAACACAAGTGGAATGCCCCAACTGCCCTGCGATCAACGTCGATCTCAAACATCTGATCTGGTCCTGCCCTGCCACAGTCAACCTCAGGAACAAGCGCACCCGACCTCTAAAGGTGGCATCGTACGAAGACTGGGTCGCACCGCGAGCAGATGCCACCAGAAGAATTAACACTTTGCTGTGCTCTGCGAAGGAGGCAGGCATCCTTCCTTTCACCTGATCCCTTACCCCTATCTTAGGCCATGGGCCATCCCTTGTAATAAAAGTTTCAATCATTCGGCCGGTGCCGACAGGCCGGCGGCTCGTGCGCGAGAATCGGATGATTGGCACGCGACAGGAGGCGACAGAGAGGAGAACGACGCTCGAAGAAGCAAAGCTCGAGGGCCGCTTTTTGTTGTTGTTTAGTGTTCAGTCGGTTCTCGTTTACGGGCACAGGTTCGCCCAGAATAAATTAGTTGTTGTAGAAACGGCTGTCGTAACTGTTGGTTACAATATTCTGTCCTTGATTTACTTTTAAGTTCCAAGCATTTCATGGCAAACATTTGCCACTTTGACAGTATCTATCTATCCAGCCGCCTACGTCTTGGTGCTTTCATGGTCGTTTCGTTAACTTGGTACGTACCAAAATTGGCGCAGCATGACTACAGTGTATGACAAACATAAATGATAAGTAGGTAAAGGCAAGGCGCAGAACACCAGGACTTAGGAAGAAGAACACAAACGACAAGACGGGCGCGTGCCCTTTACTTTACCTTTACTTTACTTGCCTTTACCTACTTCAAGCATGAACCAACTAGCCCAAGCAAGAGTTTTACTTGAGCATAAATGATAAGTCACGACATGTGTGTCATGTATAGGTCACGGAACAGCCACCCACGTCTTGATGCTCTCATGGTCGTTTCGTGAACTTGGTATGTACCAAAACTGGTATGGTATGACAAGAGTGTACGACGAACATAATTGATAGGTCATGACATGCGTGTCATGTAAGTCATGAAACAGCCGACTACGTCTTGGTGCACTCAGGGCGTTTCGTTAACTTGGTAGGCTCCCCGCACACTGCTTCGCACAACATCGGTTCCCACAGGGCATGGGATCTGTCGGCTTTTTAGTCTTTGCGATCTGTCACCTTGTTCTTTCTTTTCTGTTAACTTTTCTTCTTCAATTTCTACGTTCCGACCCCTCCTTCGTAAGTAGTAGGCAGGCTTTGTGCCCATCTCCGTGGCAACTGCCAGCCTGCTCCCTCCCCCCCCCCCTTTTCCCTCTCAGGCCATTCTGCACATGTTTTCACGCCAACGACCGACCCAGTCCGAGCCAGGAGCAGCCAGTCGGCATGCTCTATACGTGCAGCAATTTTTTGTTAAGCCTTACCGTGCTGCGATTTGCATCAATAAATGACGCGGTACAGTTGCCTGACTGCAACGGCTACCAATACGGATAGCGGTACTGTGAACGGTCTGGGCCTACAACAGAACTACAATGTCAAAAACGAAACCGTCTTCCCATGTGACATCATCATCAGCAGCAGAAGCAGCAGCAGCCTGTCCACTGCAGGACGAAGGCCTCCCCATGCGATCTCCAATTATCGCTGTCCTGCGCCAGCCTATTCCAACTAGCGCCCGCGAATTTCGTAATTTCATCGCACCATCTACAGTCTTCTGCCGTCCTCGACTGCGTTTCCCTTCTCTTGGTACCCATTCTGTAACCCTAATGGTCCAGCGGTTATCTAACCGGCGCATTACATGACCTGCCCAGCTCCATCTTTTTCTCTTGATGTCAATTAGAATATCGTCTGTACCCGTTTGCTCTCTGATCCAAACCGCTCTCTTTCTATCTCTTAACGTTATGCCTAGCAATCTTCGTTCCATCGCTCTTTGCGCGGCCCTTAACTTGTTCTCAAGCTTCTTTGTCAGCCTCCAAGTCTACGTCCCGTATGCCAGCACTAGTAAAATGCACTGATTGTATACCTTCCTTTTCAATGACAATGGTAAGCTTCCAGTCAGGAGCTGATAATGTCTGCCGTATGCGATCCAACCCATTTTTATTCTTCTGTGCATTTCCTCCTCATGGTCAGGGTTCCCTGTAATTATTTGACCTAGGTAAACGTACTCCTTCACAGACTCTAGAGGCTGACTGGCGATCTTGAACTCTTGTCCCCTTGCCCGGCTATTCATCATTATCTTTGCCTTCTGCATATTAACCTTCAACGCCTCTCTTAGATTCTCTTTCTTAAGATCCTCAATAATTCGTTGTAACTTGTCTGCATTGTTGCTGAATAGAACAACGTCATCGGCAAAAACCGAAGGTTGCTGAGCTATTCGCCGTCCATCCTTACTGCTAAGCTTTCCCAGTTTAATAGCTTGAATAATTCTTCCAAGCACGCAGTGAACAGCATCGGAGAGATTGTGCCTCCCTCTCTGACCCCTCTCTTTATAAGTGTCTTCCTGCTTTTCTTGTGTAGAATTAAGGTAGCTGTAGAACCTCTGTAGCTATTTTCCAAGGTATTTACGTAAGTGTTCTGTACTCCTCGATTACGTAATGCCTCTATGACTGCTGGTATCTCTACTGAAATATCAAATGCCTTCTCGTAATCTGTGAAAGCAGAAAATAAAAATAGGAGCAATGAGCAAACGAGCTGTCAGGCATTATAAAAAGGTTATCTGGTGTATCTGTTCTTATCCAGTAGGGCAAAAATAAATTTAAAAATCGGGACGTCGTTTGGCCGTTCCGAGTGGGTCGAGTCAGCACTCGGAACCTTTCCTCAAAGGTCGTGACTGCTCCGCTAAATTCGGGACAGTTGGCAACCCTTCGCTACATAGTTTGGCTTAGTCTTCTGGCATTTCGTAGCATGAAAGTTTGAGAGCGTGCCTCGAGGAAACGTACGAAACTACTTTTTTTTTATTATCGGAGGTCGATGGGCGTATACGTCTGTCGGTACACGGCATGCACAGTTGGTGTAACGTATGTCTCGACAAAAGAAAGACACGTGACCATCGCGCGAGTAATCGCTTCGAAAACGGAAGCAGACGGACGTCCCGTGGCCGAACAAAACAAAACGTGAACTCAACACCACGCGCGGGTCGCGATGATAGTAACAGTGAAGCGGTCGCTCCCGCTGAGTGCTTCTTGTTTACCGCCAGTTCGAACGCTGAACGATAAGAAGCTGGGCCTGCCCGGTACAAAGGGTACGGGCGAGCACTTGCCAAGAGAGAGAGAGAGAAAGAGAGAGAGAGAGAGAGAGAGACGCCGTCCCGCTCTTGTATTCCGGAGACAACCGAACTATACAGTATACACTCAACAGGATTTGACAGACACATCTTCTAGCACGTGATCAAAAATGGCTGTGGCTTAGCTAAAGTTAAGCCCAGGATGCGAAGCATACTAGCCTTTACTTTAGTTGTTGAACCACTGTTTAGCCTGGTGAACTGCTGTTGCTTGGCTATATTTGGTTCGGCTAGACGAAGAAACAACTCATGCAGGCGAGCGCACGAGCTGAGACCCGGCTATGTAGCTACGCGGCCGCAAGCGAGCGCACGAGTTGAGCCTCCGCTTTTGCAGCTGTTATGACGTCATATGGTAGCTACGCGGCCGCGCGCGGCGCAGCAAGGAAGAGCGTGGTCGTGCGACTAGTATGCTTCGCATAAAAATTTTTAAAGAGAACGCAGAGACGCAAGGACGACGTGAAAGCTATATGAACGCTGGTCTAACGGCCCAGCGTTCTATACCTTTCCTGTCATCGTTTTGTCCTTGCGGCCGCTTTTTAAAATTTTTTTCATCACGTGCCGGAACATGTATTTGTCAAATTTTCAACTTTGTGCTTTAAAGGATTTTGGGTGTTTCCGCAAATTATTTGTAGGGTTCAAGATAAAGAGAAATGCGGCCGCGGCGGCCGCACTTCCTTGGGGTCGGGGGGAGGGGGGGGGGCGAAATGAAAGAACTTCCGTGTACCGGACAACGGCAACACATTTAAAGAAACCCCGGACGGTCCAAAATTAATCTAGAGTCTCCCGTTACGGCGTGCCTCATAATCAGGTCGTGGTTCTGGCACGTAAAACACCCAAAATTGTATTTTTTTTTAGAAATACTAAATCAGTTGACGCTTGGGAACAGCGAGAAGGAAAACAATGGACAAGAATAGACAACACAGGGCGCAGATTGACGACCTTTGTTTAAAGAGCGTAGAAGGTTTATTATTATTTTTTTATTCTAGGCTAAGCATTGTTCTTAAAAAGTCGCCTATGGCAGATAGCGAAATTCTAATCCATGAGCTGGACCACTCGAAAAGGTGGATATTACTTCCACGAAAAATCTAAATGCGTTATAGACTTATTAATAGAAGCATCGCTAAATACGTTTCTCTCACAAATTACATTGCGGCACATATTGTAATTTACGAATTTGTGTCATCCTCAGAATTGATTCCAAGTAGGCATCACGAACTCACGGCGGCCGGCTACGAATAGTAAATTGCAGTATGTTCCGTATAGTAATTAGTTCGAAAATTAATTAGTGCAATGTTGAGAATGAGTCGATTAGGCCTTTTTAATGACTGCTTCTTCAAATAAATCAGCTCAATGACTAGAATTGCGCTATCTACGATCTTCAAAAATTCTGTAGAGTAAATACAAAACAACAAAACAAAGCACCTCGTATGTACTGGGGAAAATTCACGAACAGTCAAGTTCAGTATACTGTGACACCAGACAGCAACATAACAGTCTGAGCACACGGCTTCGTCACCTGCCAAAGTACCTATAGATAGTTTTCATGTGACGTCACGGACGCACCTTTCACTGCGCTAGTACCCAAAAATGGCGGCCACGATGACGTGGCCGCCATTTTTGGGTACGCGCACATTGTTTTGCTTATTGGCGGTGACTGTTTTTCACCTATTTATCCCTGTTCTCGCTTTGTCGTTCGACATAAGATGGGCCCATCGTGCTGTCAAATTTCTTGATTACACTCCTTCCCGAGGTGCTAGTACCTAAAGATGGCGGCGACGATGACGTCTGTGCAGATTATCTATAGATGCACTAGCTCTTTATCTCGCGTTGGAGAGGCCCCTCGTGCGTCAACGCAGGGGGCCCACGAATTTCGTGTACGCTTCGAACGTTTCGCGCGTTCTTTTTAGCGCTGCTCAATATAAGGGGTACGTGCGCCTATTTGGTTGCGCATCTTCACCTAGTACGTACATAATCATGACCATATAAAGCCAACAGACAATGAACGCATGTGTGCGTGCGTGTACTTGGCATGATAACAACACGTACTTATCAACGCCTTTGGCAGTGAACAGGATCAAACGCTGGATCGCGTGTCTTAATCCAGCGTTTGCCACCGTCTCCAATTGCGCTATACTGTATTGAATATTTGAAGCGAAAAGCGCAGCGTTCACCTGTCTATCGCCCCAACTGCTACTTGGTGTGCTAGTTAGGTCATTTAGGCTAATGTGATTGGCCGCGCAAACAAACACAAACTACACAGGAAGACACTAACAGGAACAGAAAAATCGTATCTACCTGTATACTCGTGGGGTTTGTTTCTATTTTCGCGCAGTCAATCATGTTACCGCGGTTCTAGCTGGTGCACCATGTTTCATCTTTCATAACAACATGTTTTAAATTCACATGCAATTTTGTGTTTGGTTCTTTACTCCGTTTCACTCCCCCACCCCCTTATAGTTTTGGCCTAGAACGAAAAACGTTTGAAGCGCAAATCTGAAGGCAAGAACATATTTGGCGTGTAAAACAGAGCTGCAGAAAAAATACACCAGAATTCGACCTCCCCATTCTGCAATCGGATGAAACAGTGTCGAAGGCTGGTGGAACATTGGTTAATACGTCGCAAACGCTATTTGTAAACGGAGCGGATGCAGCACCAATTAGGTCACAGGCAAGCTCAGAACACGTGCCTTTTGACGCCGCCGTAAACTCGAACCGAGACCGTTAATTAATACAATTTCATAGAAAACATCGTGTTGGAAGACTCGTTCTCGGCACGAAAGTTGCCCGCGATGTTTCTGAAAGGCACAAAAACGTGGAAGAACTGATACATTTAAATGTTGGCCCGAGGCCTAAACTTGGTGAACTATAGCTTTCATAGTGAGCCGTGCTTGGTCAGGTCTTCCTTGTTGCACGGCGCAACACCGTACCGCGTAGCAGACGTATCCTGTTCTGGACGTACCGTTCCAGACGTGCACCAGACGTACACGTTCCAGACGCATTCTACACATACACCGGACGTACACGCTACAGACGTTCACTAGAGGCTAGCAATACAGATCACGGTGAACACGAATGCGTCTGCGGGCTATTGATATACGTCCAAGCAAAAATGCACATTTTTAGGAAAGGCTCTTTTGGAAGGTATCCTGAAAGCGAAAACACACTTTTCTAAGAATGTACACTGTATCCTAGCTAAACTGCAAGCGACAAATTTCCGTCTGCGTTTCGCCCTCTGCGAAACAGAGACGCGTATCCTTAAACTCAACACCGAATACACGGCCTGAAACTACGCATGTTGGGCAGTAGCCTAGGGGGTCGTCGATCGAGCGCGCACGAACATCACCTCATGTATACAATTCGTCGAGAACTCACCTAAAAAGGTACAAGGCGCTCTGAGGAAGCGGCAGATACCGTCGCAGAAGGAGCTCCCGAATCACGCACGTAAGAGATAAGGGGATCCATAAAAAAAGAGAAAGGCGACGAATAAAACACTACTACCTTGCGGTTTCATCCGACCCGTCCGACGTCAGCCCCTGGAACGTAGTTTCGCACCGTTGTAATCCTCGGCTGGGGCCAAGCGTACTTATGACGGTGGCTTCAAGACGGCCGCTACCACTCTTCCCGGCAGTGTACACACGCGTACACACACACACACAGACGCCGAAACGAGCTCCGATCGGCTACCGACGACGGAGGCGCGTATCTTCTTTTGACAGCCCCAGATAACGGGGGGGGTGAAGCACTGCGTATATAGCGTCCAGTCGCGGTGCGACCGACCGAACGAAATGATAAGGCGCGGCGGGGTCGTCCGCCATGAGCATCGTGTCGTCTGCTTTCGTTCCTTCTGACGCACATTGTTCCTTTCTTTCTCTATTCTTTCTTTTTTAGCCCTGCGCGGGCTTTATCGCGTATTCACGCACAGCAGCCGACAAAGCGTCCACTTATCTCTATATCTGCCTTGAAAGATTTCTCTGTTTTACGGTACACTTCCGTTCTGTGCAACGAAGCTATTGTAGAGCGGCTGCCCGTATAGTGCGCTGCATTAAATTAAATTATGGGGTTTTACGTGCCAAAACCACTTTCTGATTATGAGGCACGCCGTATAGTGGAGGACTCCGGAAATTTCGACCACCTGGGGTTCTTTAACGTGCACCTAAATCTAAGTACACGGGTGTTTTCGCATTTCGGCCCCATCGAAATGCGGCCGCCGTGGCCGGGATCCGATCCCGCGACCTCGTGCTCAGCAGCCTAACACCATAGCCACTGAGCAACCGCGGCGGGTGTAGTGCGCTGCATGTAACATCATGAAAGGTCGAACAGAGTGAGTTATTCTGATGAAGCTGGAAATGTTGGCAACTGTTGCGTCTCCGGATTCTCCGCGAATGGACTGTCCGGTTATCGAAGGATGGTCCCGAGAGGTGACATAAAAAAAAATTCACCGATGATTACGATACTCCCCAATGCGGAATTTGAACGCAGCTCTGTGCGCGTTTTCGCTTCGCGGTATACTGGCTGGCGCGGACAATCTTTCTCGTGCGGCACTAGTTGCAAATGGCGCGAAGTGCGGCTCAAGTACCTCGCTAATCTGTCGTGATTGCGAGATGCAGCGCGTGGGTGACGCGTGGGCGCGATTCACAGAAGCAGACGCCGCCGACAGACCTCCCAGACGACGCGCGCTACGCTGGCGCCATCTCGTAGCCATCGTCGCCGCACTACGCTTTTCTGCTCACGCTTTCGCCATACCCTCCTCCGCTTTCCGCCTCACGGTTCCGCTGCACCCTCCTTTCCGCTTTCCTCCTCGCGTCTTTCATCCCCTCCCCTGTGCTCCGCGTTCGCCTTCATCTTTCGCTGTGCCCGTTCGCTTGGTAAGGGCACATTCACACCGGCGACTGACAGTGGTCGCGCGACCAAGTTGGTCGCAAAGCGACCAGTCGCAAATGGTCGCAAACGGTCGCCTTTCTTGAAAAGCGACCATTTTGGGCCAGTCGCTCTCTGCGCGATTTTTCAGTCGCGCGACCGTGGTCGCAAAACTGATAAACCAATCAGCGGCGCACCGGAAGTGATCTTTCGTGTGTCTACATCCGGCCTCCTCCGGCGTCGCGTTCAAATTCCGCGTAGATTCGGAGAGTTCTCGCTGAGAACGATAATCTCCGGGATTGCGACTTGCGAGTCGCGCTCAGCCGGGCTTGCCGGTGTGAACATCAGTCGCCTTCGGTCGCTTTTTGATTGCGAGTCTCAAATGGTCGCGCGACCTCAAGTCGCCGGTGTGAATGTGCCTTAACGCCGCTGACACCGACGCTCGCCGCAGAAACGACAGCTGCGCTCTAAAACGAAACGAACAAACGTTCCAAGAATTGAGCGCGTTTCGTAGACATAATTAAATGACAACTGCCGAATCGTCTGCTCCCCTTCGTCTTTTCCCGACAAGAACGCGGTCGTTCACAGCAAAACCAAACCACACACGCGCAAAAAATAAAAAAAAGCAAGGTCACCCCGGTTTGCTATACATTCCTTTCGGAAAGAGAAACGTAGACGAAGGACAGGAGAAACGACAGTTCGTAAACGCATATCGTACTTGTGCGTTCACGAAATTTTCATTGTCCAAAGTGATTTAACGCGCTAGAAAAACTAACAAGCGAGTCAATAATTAATGAAAGCCTCTTTGTTTATGAGTTTTTTGCTTTTTATTCCTTTAGTCAAATGCTTATGTTTAATATATCTTGTTCCTGCCGGATAGGTTAACCGCGCTAGACTCTGCAGGCCAGCCTGCATCCATATTAGAGTGAAGTTAGCCTCTAGTTGGTCGGGATCTTTCGTGACGTGCTTACCCAAAAAAAAACGGCAGCTGGAAAAGGGGTTTGAGTTTCCGCGTAGCAGAACTGTTTTCGCGTACATTCAAATTACAATCCCATCTTATCACGGATGCAGGTTGTGTACTTCGCGAATTTTCTGACGCATTTTACTTTGAGAAATTCAATTAGTTCAGCAACGCACTTGCTCTAGGTAGACGGCCCAGAAGAATGAACATACTTGCTACACTTGCGCACACGCGCGTGACGTATGTACGTCGCTTGTGGTGGTAGTGCGTGTGTGGCGTCTTCTAACGTCAGTTGGGGTGGTGGTCTGACGTCCGCACCAGCTTCGCTGTACTACAGTCGCGATCAATTTGAAGGTGTTCGCTCGAGCTGCGACCGGCGGGCCTTCCAAGCAGCATAGCGGCCGATTTTGGAACTGCGAAGATAAAAATTGCGCTGCCTTCTTCCCCTTTTTCGCTCGTCCAGGCTGAAACCGTCACCCCCAAGACTAACTCGCCACATTTTTGTGCTTGTTACCCTTTCATGGCAATGTTTGTGCGTCCCTGCCTCATGCATACATTGGCTAACGATGACGCCTCTGTGCAATAGCTGATAAGGCAGTCGAAATGAATTCGCAGGTTATCTCGTGAAGGATGGATGGATGGATGGATGGCGGCTATACCCTTTGTAACGGGCGGCGGCTGGCGCCACCTAGCCTTTTGCTCCCCCTCCTATTTTATTATTATTCTTTTTTTTCCTTTCTTTATATCTTCTTTTTCTTAACCTAGTTTTTACTCCCCTTTTTCCCCCAATGTAACTATCTAAAACAGTACAGGAAGCATTATCTCCCCGATTTATGGTTTTATCTATCCCTTGACTTCCTCCACCAATCCTCTAGCCTCCTCTTCGTTACTGCCACTCTTTTCTCGTCTATTTGCCCTCCTTCCCCGGGAAAACCTAATGCCCCTTCCATATCTGCCACTGTTCCCTCTGCCAGGGTCGGGTGAAGGTCAGAGCATCGCAGCACTATATGATCAGTGGTCTCCATTTCGGCTCCGCAAGCTGTGCACCGAACGTCCACGTCTTCGAATTTAGCCCTGTATGTTTTCGTTCTCAAAACCCCCGTCCTAGCCTCGAATAATAGTGAGCTGCCCCGCGAGTTATCAAATAAGAGCTCTCTCTTAATCTCCTGTTTTTGTGACCTATACATTGATAGCGCTGGCTTTCCGAGCATTCTTTCTTCCCACATTTTTCTTTCCATCTCCTTCACCTCCTTTCCCACACTAGAACCACGTTGGACCCCCTCCCTCGGCTGTAGGTATCTATTCCTCAGCTTCCTCGTTCTAAGTGTCCACTTTGTGTTCAAACTTTTCATGTACAGATATTTGTACACTTTTCCTGCCCACCTTTTTTCCTCCAGTGTTGAGAGTCTCTGTTCAAATTTTAGTTTACTTATTGCTTCTCTACCTTCAAATGACGTCCATCCCATGTCCCCCTGCACTCCCTCAATTGGGGTGTTCCCGTGTGCTCCTAAGGCCAACCTGCCTACACTTCTCTGTCTCGTTTCCATGCATGCCTGAACTTCCGATTTCATGCACAGTACTGAATTTCCGAATGTGAGGCCTGGTACCATAACCCCTTTCCATACGCCCCTAACCACCTCGTACCTAAGGTTGACGAAAAGCTGCGAGTTGCCAGACGAGAGTGACAGCTGCTCAGCGAAGAGTGAGAGAGAGAGAGAGAGAAGCTACCTGATGTTTCCATCTTGACTGACGGTGATGACGTAACGTGGCGCTGCTCCTAGTTTCGGTCGCCGCTCGAGCGATCACCTTCAAATTGATCGCGACTGTACATCCACTTTCACAGGGTGGAATGGAGTCGGATATTATTTTAAACGACACTTAATTTTCCGAAAGCCTTGTTCGTGCGAAATTATTAATAACGGAAAAGCGGTAACAATATCAGTTCTGGAGGTGACAAACGCGATGCCGAATGGACAGTATTGTCCACTGTTAAAAGAGCTCGCAGTCAGTGTTTCCGTGTTCTGCCACTGATTACCGTTGAGGCATACGGCGCAAAGGTCCACAATTAGGCTAAGTACGCATAACTGTACGTACGGCGGATCGTACCAGCGATTTCTTTGCGATAACGGTGAAGAAATTGTGAAGGCATGCTTATTGATTACTGGTTAAGTGTTTCCTTTAACAGTGGACCACATTTTACATTCCTTTTCGCTTCTTACCGCATTATTGGCGTTTCGGATACGGAACGCCCTCCCGTGAGCTTGGGGACTGACAACTGGCCAGAGTGTCTCGCAAGACGTTGACGGAAATGAAATGAGCATGATTTATAGCGATAACGACCGGCACGTTCGCGATTTGGGTAGATATTATAATTTTAAGATGGCAAAGGTCTCAAAAACCGGTAAGCGGTGCGACCTGGCGGTGGAATCTTGGCACAGTGATGTCCTAGTATATGAGATTACTGTCAGCATACTTATTGCTATTATTGGACGTCTGCGCTTTATTCTACACGCGTATTAGGGAGTAAAGAAAGTCCACGCAGCACATGCTCGTCGAACAATGCATAGAACACGCTATTGCGTACGTGAACGAGTTTGCAAGTAAGTACTCAGAGTTCTGCGGTCTCCCTGTAAGATACAATATGCTCTCTACTAGTTGTGCCGTAAATGGGTGCCGGCACTACGATATTAGCACACGCGTGGCTACGGCAAGATGCTGAACTGTCTTTCACGCCCAGAATCGTCGTTTCGCTTTCGCGGCAAAATGCTGAACTGCTTGTCACGTGTAGAATCGTCGTTTCGCTTTCGAACTTGGCTTGGCTTGGCTAAAAAACACTTTCTAGGTTAATGACCAATGCAGTCGGACAGGACGTCACTAAGACACGTAGCTATTATTGCAGAAATAATTTAACACTTAAGAAAACGCAAATTGCAGGAAGATCAGCTTGATAAGTAAAACTTCCTCGCAGCCGCGGCCGCACTTTGTCGTCTGCCTCCCACCAATGCCGGCGTATAATCGATATCACGCTCAGCATGCCAGTGAACTACATTCTCACTGCATAGAAAAATTCTGATAAAAAAATTCCGCCATGGCATTTTCCGCAGTATCACTTCACGATTAGACACTGACTGGTAAGCTTCCCACTGCACTAAAAAAAAATATGGGTACCCTGAAAATTGGTCGTCAGTCCCTTTAAGAAAATGTGTTGAGACCAATCTTTTCCTGGAAACCACGACACAGTTAATGTACTTTTGAACCCCACCCATCTTTAGAAACCCGTCCTTTCGCCCATCCTTCCCAAATTGTAAATACCAAAAGCGTAAAGGGGGGGGGGGGGGGGGAGTCATACCCATGTACAAAGGAAATAACTAATTTTTTACCACCACCACTACCATTGCTTTTTTTTCATATTTGACTCCATTTTTATGGCGTTGCCGTACTCCCATGAGATCAACATGCATTCGTACACACCTTGTAGAAAAATGTGAAAGTCCTGAACACTCCTGGGAGAGTCACTACTTGTCCCATGTTTGACTCCATTTTTCAAGAGTTCTCGTACTATTTTCATGAGTCGCTTGGACACATATACACTAGGAATAACAGGAGCTCTGGCAACAAATTAAAAGTTACTCACTGCTTCCCGTATTTCCATGGGCTTGACATGCACTGGTAATCTGTCTGGTATATACTATACGAACAAGCAGAGTCCGTAAAACTCCTTCTGGGGGAGTCACAGTTGGTGTCCAATTTCAAGCGTTCTCTCACTTCTTTGAGCTCAGCATGCTCTAGTATACATTGCACAAATAAAGGGAGAACTTCGGGAATGGTCACTGCTTATCCCGTCTCTGACTCCTTTCTCGAGAGCTCTCATTTGATATATAGTGGACGAGTGCAAAATGCAAATCTGTGTGGTCTGTAAGCTTCGTCTTCTTTCGGCACATGATGAAACTGTAACTTCGGTGCAATAGTGCATTGTTATTTTATAGCGGCATTCATTTTACATATATGTTAAACGGGTGTCTGCACAATGTGATCTGTAATTACAAAATTTCACGACAGAAAAACGACCCTGTAGAAATTATTGATAATGATCTTAGTCAAAGACGGCGTTAGCTTTCCTGAAGTAGGCTGGGATTTCGATTGTTCATTGCAGTTTTCCATAAATTGTGATTAGAAACATTATCGATGATTTCTACCGCAATTTTCAGTAAGCCACATAAAGGACAAAGCAAGAAGCGCGCTACTCCAGGAAGAGAGCGAGTCACGTGATACGCAGCAACTCGCGCGCTGACGCAAGAGAAACTGAGCTGACGCCGTTTATCCCCACCGAGCATGCCTCGCATTGCCCCCTCACACTCCTTCACTACACCCTCTCCAGTTCCAAGACTAGAAGTGTGTCCAACAATGCGTTCACGGATCCTTGGTTGATGCACTGAGGGATTTGATGGTGGCAAAGAAGACGTTGATTTAAAAATTAAAAAAGTGTTCGCTTAGGGAGGGGTTTGGTTGTGAGCGAGGTGTTATCACTGCACTATATTAGAGAATATTAGTGCGTCCGGTATTCCGGCAAGCGCGGGCGGTTTGCCGGATGAGCGGCCAGATTGGTGGCGCAAAGCTCAACCGCACAAAAACAATTACTATATTCTTCTCAGCTGCTGGTGTAAATTTACTACATAGGCGTAATCATGTTCACAATTACGCCGCTGCCGAAAATTTGCACCAGCAGCGAAGCAGAACATAGCAGGTAACTGCAATTTTAGCTCTTTGTTTGTCTGGTTGAGCTTACTCCACCAGGCGGCTGCAACACTCCGGCAACTCACTTTTACGCACTCGCCCATCCGGCAATCTGCCCAAACCACCCCCGTTTTCCGGAATAGCGGACACGCTAAAGTCTCTATTATTAATGCTACGCCCACGAAAGGGCGTAACGCACGGTGGGCTTCGTCTGCACGGAGGGAAATACGACTCTTACGTGCGTGCTAGGCTTACAGATCAACAGGATGTGGGGTATCCAAGACGGGCGAAGAGGATAAAGACAACATATGGCTGGCTAGCTGAATCTCGATTAAAAAAACTGATAACATTTTTTTCACCGCCCGATTCATGGCCAATCCTCCAGGGTGGGTTGGGTCATTTCACTAAGGAACAAGAACAAGGAACTCAGCCGATCAAGACCGTTGCAGCTGACTCTACCTGGCTTACCATTAAACCCCTTTTGTGGGCGTAACACAGTGGCGAAGGTGCTGGGTACGACACAACGTTCCATGGAGTTGCAACATCCAGAACTTCGCCGTAGCTGCCGTCTTGCCGGCCTCTCGCCAACGACCTTTACTATGTCTCAGGACGGAGGTCGACAAACACCGCTGCTACCTGCTCAAAGGTCAACGCCTGTCGGACCTGTGCAGCACTACATAAAAACACGCTCATTTACGGGAAAAGCAGGCAAAGATGTCGACGAGTGGCTGACACCACAAAGCCGCTACACAACCGTTGGGACTCTTGTCACTCGGCTTGAATATGTCGTACTGTTTCGGAGCAAGACAGTGCTGATGTGGTACATATCACGAAGACTCCCTAACAAAGTGGTAGCGCTTCGTTGAGGAAATGAAGTGTTTTGATGAGTCGTACACCAAACAAACGCATGAAGCGAACACAAGCTGAAAGAGCTCAAACTCCTGGAGAGGCGCACGATCGACATGTGTAGAAGAGATCCTCAAGCTGTGCAAAACAATGAATGTGAGGAAGCCTCGCCACACATCGCCACTAGCCACAGCATCTGAACATCCAGACGCCACAAAGTACTCATGCGACGCAAGCCTCAAATGAGTATTTTTATCCCCTTCAGGTATCAATCAGTCTTTATTGCGACAGCAATTATATGGACACTCTAGGTGCATGTCTGCCATTGCTGTGATGTTCTGCATAAGATGCAAGGGCAATAATATTGTCCCTGAGTGTCTTATGTTTACGTGAGAGTGAAAGCATGCGAGGGTGAGCCAATGATGGTGGCTCAATCTCGCGCGCGCAGGGGAGGAAAGCGGGGAGGAAGCACACCGTTTTCTGTCGCGTGCAAGGCACCGAGGGAGGGAAGGGAGGGGATGTGCATTGTACTCCGGCGGCTACTGCGTATGGTGCGGCTGCACGAGCCCCATCTTGAAAGCGATTTGTGATGGAGCCAGACTCTAGACGTCTAGGTGCACCGAGGGCCGATAGCTTCATGTGTGCTGTGCTCTCTCCACTTAGTTCGTGTTGAAGCGAGAGCCAGCATGAAGGTTAATTCGCCCGCTCCTACTGCCGTGCTTCCTCACTCCAGTGTTTTGACGAGTTTCTGCGGTCATCGAGTGAGATGTGTTCATGTTTGCTTGTGCACGCGTGACACCATGCTTGATCATTTAGCTAGTAAACGAATGTTTACAAGTTTACACGGCCAATAAAGCTACTATCCTTACTTCGTATAGCCGTCTACTAATTTCCTGTCGCAATCGATTCTTCACCTCTTGGGCGAAACTGACTTTTTGGGCTATCAAGGCGGCAAAGAACACTTTCCATTTGCTCATTCTTTTGCCTGCTGTTCTCGTGCAATTTTAAATCGGGCACCGCACAGAAAATGGCCGTTGGAGTGTGTCCATCGCCTTTGTAGTCCCTAGATATTTTTAAAGGGCCCCTCACCAGGTCTGGCTATTTTTAACTAACAAGCACAGTGCATACAATGCACGTTAATGATTGTGCCTGTACAGTATTACGCCGCTACGCACTGCAAAAAGAACTGAAATTTCAAACTAAATGCCGTTTGCTCTTCTCCTTGCGGGCGCCGCACTCCCAGCCAGAAAGTTGACGTATATCGCGCAAGATAGTCTACGTAGATGGTAGTGCTGTGACGTCTCATAGTGACACGCGACTTTGAGAATTATTCAAGGTAACATCAGTTATTTGTTTAATATGTTGCTTCAATAGACAAACTAAAGTTTAGAGAAAAAGAATTTGACCCATTCTACTCTGTGAAGGAGGATGACCAGCAGAGCTGTATATATGGTGATAAATATGTTGATTGAAATAAAGACACATACCAAATGAATTTCGTTTTTCACTATTCTTGTTGTCTTATTAAACTGCACACTCAATGTTCTTTTTCTTCTTTCGCTTGCATTTTTTAATTACTTAGTCACCAAGGTGACTGTCGCTTTATGATCGCTATGATACACAGGTAGTAGCTATGTGGTGACACCAAAAAGGTTCTTGGCCAATGTGAGGTCTACACACAACTGATGGCATGTCGTGGGCATAATGATGTATGTGTAACATTGAATGCCGAACCTTTCCAAGAGAAACAAACCAATTTCTGTCTGGCCAAGACATGTCTATGTTGAAACCACCCACAATTACGATAGGAGTGGAGTCTGTAGGGGTGATCCAACCAAAGGTGCATAGGCTTGGCATTTGCGGCACAATCTTCGTCTGTATTATGTGCCACCCAGTGTCACCGCGCACATTCCCACTTCTGTTTCTGACGGTGTTCTTCGTAGGAATGCTGTTCTTTGTAGGAATGCTGTTCTTCCTCAGTCCTCACCACACACATCCTACCCATTGCATGGGTGGAAGGGAACCGAAATAAAGTTACGTAGTTTGCCTATACAGCCCGTGACATCAAACCGCAATCCATACTAAACAGTGTCTATTCTAGTTTTACTTTCTCCATTACGATGCCTTTTTTTACCACAATACGTTTCGACACTTCTCACAATTAAACACAGCGGGGACATACATGGCAATAAGCTTTTGCTGTATGCTTTAGCTCTAGGGTGGCCACCATCTTTTTTTGCCTATGCACACAAACCATCAGAGCCTAGCGTATAACAGCTCTGCTGTAATGAAACCGACACCAAATGTCTGCACGCCTTCGTTTTACTTCATACTGTGGCAAGAGAGATGCACTTCCGTTTTGTCTGCTATTCCTACGTCTTGCAGTCGCGCGCGCTGAGAATGGAACTATGTGATTTTCTATTGTGTTCAATCATGGTCTGCAATCTGCTTGTGTCTGCCTCGGTGTTCGTGTAGCACTGGCTTATACCACTGGTCAGGTGCTCTAGTGGACAACACACAAGATTGGGCGCTACGCGAAATGAAGCAAATGCAACAGCTGACGCATGAGACTGTCAGTGGAAGTGTTCCACGCAACAAAAAAGCAGCAGAAAAAAGAAGGTGCTGGCGCCCATGATGTATGCGTCACGCGATCCTCCAGCTTCAGTACAGGAGAACGCAGGGAAGGAATTTCACTTGCGGAGGCTAGACGGGGGGGCAAAGGGAGAGAGTGTCTCCATTGGTAGTTATGCTCGCTTCCTTAAATTATGGGTTTGCGGCACTGAAATATTTATATCTCAGCTATTAATGAACCAATGTGAAAAATCACTGCGATAGAACGCTCCCTAGAAGGAAAGTAACAACTTCTAGTATACAACCAAACTTGTGCTTGCTCACTGATTAATTCCGTTTTCGTGCAGAGTACGAAAACAGGGAAGATAAGAGAGACAAGCTTGATAGGCATCAAGTAACCGAAGATGCGGGAAACCAAGTTAACCAGGTATTAGACAAAACAGCTAAATAGAGGCATATGTGCAGCTCTCTAGCATTCGAACAATCAGATTTCTAGTTCTGCAAAGGTTTTTTTCAGATTTCCCAATAATTACAGGTAAGCAAAAGTCTTACAAATTATCGCAGCAGGTACTTGCTTTGCATGAGTACAACAGTGTTGTAGAGGCACTAAGTTCCCGTGCAAGCCTGAGTGACATCACAAGAGCAGTGTCGCTCAGTTCACGCTTTATGATGGTCACTCGATCACCTTGCACGTGCTGCCGATGAAATACTTGTAACGATGGGCTTGAGTCTGTATCAATTAGGCTACAACTTTTGTTGACAATTTTTTTTTGTCTTCATATGTCACGAAAACTTAGATAGATAAAAAACTATCAATCTATATAAATGATTTTTAAAAGCAGTGCTTTTAAAAGTACAATTTATACGTGGCTAAATTTTCTGTACAGATATTTCTCTTCCAGACTTCATTCTAAAACGAGTTACACAAACATGCACAAAGAAAGATCTGTAGGAAAAATTTAGCCTTAGTAAACGTAGGGTGAAGGAAGCAATTCAGCTAATGCTTAGTCATGGCCACCATAAGTTGGAAACAGCTCGACTTAACTTTTGGAACACCACCTCCACTCCAGCAAATTTTAAAAGAAATTAGATTTGATGCCATTATCGGATTACTGATGAGGCTACAAAACAGAGACAACCTGCCTACTATATGGAGTGCCCATGATAACTTATCAATAAACAATATCACAATTCCATAAGCTTCCCCTATCGAGGCTTATACAATGATGACGATGATGTCAAATCTGAAACATCCCACTATTTCCTCAGTACAATAGTACCTTTCTCAAACCCTTGTATGCAGTAACCATTTCATGTGATCTGTAAACTAACATCAAATCTCTCCACTCCAAATGCTCCAGCAGATGCAGTTTGCAAAACTGCAATACGTATGTTGGCACTGAGTTACAGATTAAACTGCCTTAGCACAAATAATGCTGTCGGTGTTTTCGTGCTGTCCCGCTCGATTACACATGTGCGGCTCGATCACACATGGATTAGAGGACCTCCAGAGACGCAGAGCGCATTCGGCTGCAACGATGAAACGCACAATCGACGCACCGTCGACCAGCGATGCCGACTCTAGGGAATTATCCCTAGATATAGGTTTTCAGGGGCAAACTTAGGGATTCGGCGTCCTTGTGGCAATGTATATGGATTTATAAAAGCACGTGGGGAGCAGTTTCCAATGACGGATTCATACACCTTTGACCATATCTTGAAATTATAGATTTCGATTCCCACTATTTCGCCCTTTCTTGGCTGGGACACCATTTTCATCGCTCACACGAGTGCTACAGCAAGTCCCTGGCTCACAGTAAGATGGTGAGCAAGGTAGCTGCATAACCATTTGGTGAAGGAGATGAAATGTGACACAAGAGATGCACTTGTATATTCGTGCTTATTTGGAAATGCTTCTACAAAACATATCTATGTGATGAAACAATACAATGAATAACATGAACATGTACATACTGACATGAAACACAATGTCACTGTACACAGGATTCATCATTCCCTTTCAGCTAACATGTGCATTACAGTGAGATGTTCATCTAACAGCGTTGCATGTCACTGAAGTTTAAACTTTGGCTTTCTTTCCTACTGAAAAAAAAATTGAATTGGAATACTGCATTATAGATGCGTGCTCCTGTACAGGTTGATGACCTCCCGGCACCTTAGCCGTGGCTTGGTGTGACGCAAGTTGAGGAAGGCGTGTTCCAGGAATGTTAGGATGCTCCGCGCCTGCTTGGGGTACTCGATGTGGAACACCCAGAAGGATGCAAACAGCGCACACATGCCTCCGAGCAGTGATGACGCGGTAAAGAGGTAATACTCGTTGACAAACAGGTCAATGTTCCCAGTCGACTGTTTGACGAGACAGGGTGTCGGCAGCACGGAGCCCTGGCAGACAGAGGACAAGCAGCAGAAGCCAATTAGGGTTAGAAGGGCAAGCGCAATACATGTCTATTTTTCTATCTACAAACTGGCACGTTCAGTAACTTCATTTGAATTATTTTCACTCTTGTACAGGTCCAACGATACATTCTACCAAACGTACACAGATTTCCAAGAGCTGCTGCTTAAGAAACGATCAAGGTACAGTCACCATAGACGTCTGTGGATCAGCTCCTATCTCCTGGCATGCAGGCTGAGATAGTGTTAAAAAGGCACTTCTTGCAGCAAACATTCCAGTGATGGTTGCATCGAACTACCCCCGTTAAAGAGGAAGCTTTAGCCCAGGGCCGTCTCTGATTTCACATTTCAGCTACGTGTAAAACACAGAAACATTTTTCTTAGGCAACCACTGGACTGACAGATCTGAACGAAATCTGTTGCATTTAAGCGAGCAAATTGAATTCCAGTCGCTCTAGGAAGCAGAATTTTTTTATGACCTCAAAATTTTTACGGAAATTCTCCAACACTAGTGATCTCTGAAAAAAAAATTGAACGAAGTTTACAAATCAGCAACATTGCAGTTTTGTAAAACGCATCATTAAAGCATATAATGCACACAAGATTGATATATAAACTTACGGCATAAGTGAAATTGTTACAATGCTTATGAGGGTTTTGAGAAAGTCGCATTCATCAATTTGTGGTTTATTTCAGAACAGTATATAACACACATACATTATTTTCTGCTTTAAATGTACTATTCGCTGCAGTTTACAGATCTGGGATACCGTTTTTTATTGCCAAGTCACAGAATTGTAAACTTCATACTTCAGTTTTTTGCATTTTTTAAATTTTTCAACAATTTCTTGTAAGGCATTGATGGTCTAAATAAAAAAAACTACACTTACTGCAGTCACTACATTGTAACTTTTTCTGCCAAATGCAGCAAACCTTATCAAATTTGGTGCAGTAGTTGCCGAGAAAAACAATTTCTCTGTTCCCATGTATTTAGGTTGGAGCTCCAGAGCTAGAGCTTTTTCTCAAGGGTAATGGCATAATTTATTTATTTCAGCATACCTAGGCCCCTAGAGGCATTGCGGAGGGTATGGGTACATCGTTCATACATACAAGTTACAAACCCATAAACGATACCAGTATTACATCTCAAGTGCACAAACTTAGTTAACAGTGCAGGTTATTCAGAAAAGTGGTCAACGACAGCAGCCTTGAATGACGGTGGATCTTAATGCAGGCGACGCCACTAAGAAGGTTGTTGCACTCTGAGCTAGTTTCTGGTATAAGTGAATCACAGGACAAGCTAGGTTTGTGAAAAAAAATAATAAATTATGGGGTTTCACGTGCCAAAACTAGTTCTGTGAAGAAAAAAAAAGGAGGCTTTAGACCTTTATAGAGGTGATGAGTGCAGGATGATAAACATAATGGTTGATATAAAAGTTCATGTTTAAGTAACCAGTTAAATGAAAAATAAACCATGAAGAAGACAGAGGCCTGAAACTTTTCTTTGTAAGAGTACGTTTGGAAGGCCGACAGTAGACTTCATCAGTAAAACACTGGCAGCACGGGAGCAAGTTGATAAAATAAAACCAGCTGAACAATTCTAGACAGGCTCAAGGACATACACAAGGTCATGTAGGCCCGGATACTGGATAGCAGACAGAATCTCATGTTTAGATCTTATTAGCATTTAGTATAATAATTTAAAATGGCTTGGTGCTTCAGAAAAATTGCGGCACAGATATTCAAAGGCACAGTCAGCGTTGTTAGCAATAAACGTGGCATGAGTACGCTATGATAGGTCATCTGCTATGTGCACACCAAGGCACTCGTAGGAAGTTATGTGCTCTGCAATATGCCGTCACTTTACAAGCAGACAGTTCCGTGGGATCGGAACAGCGAGAGAATGTCCCACTCTTACATCTATTAGTATTAAGAGTCACAAACCGTTTGCTATACCAGTAACAAATATTGTCAGACAGCAGGACAGAGTTATCAGATTTGTTGGTCATTTCATAATAAACAATGCAGATGTCAGCAGATTAACCCTACAGGAGAACAACAGAAGAAGAAAAATTGCCGGCTCTCCTGTAATCAAGAGTAGATGCAAGCCCGAAATGGCAACCAGCAAAGCAGGTTGGTTGGGGATGATACTAGCCACACTCTTAGAATGGGTGTAATGCATGTTTGCAACAGCACACCCCACCAAACCACACCGCATCAAGCCATACTGTGTACTGGTCCATACAGATGCTGCCCAGCCAGAAGAAGAAAACCGGCTCAAGGCGGCCCGACAGGCAATTAAAGACGCCAGGGAGACCGTGTGCACTGACCAGCTAGAATAAAATCACCTGAAGGAGGTACGCAAGGTGGCACCATCTCTTGAGGCGATGTGAAACCCACGCCGTGGAGCTTACGGACCGCTGGCATTCAAAAGAGCACAGGCAAACCTGTCTCAATGTTAAAAGATTATGATGAAGTGCATTGTGCCCTGTATCTGCCTTTTGAATGTCACCTCTTAGAAATGAAAAATAAAATTTTAGCGTACTAGAAGTTACAGCTTGAGTGACATTGTGAACGAACATTCGGTAGAACTCGGAAGCAATATTTTCGGTAACTTGTTTGGGCAGTAACTAGCGTATGCAATGCAGTCCTGTACGAAGGGTTGGGGGCCTAGAGACCGCATTTTCTTAAGTTTTGACTGGCTGCCCGGATGATCTTGTTTTGTTCTCTTAACTTGCCCGGATGTTCTCATTTGAGTGCCCGGATAACGGCTCTGGCTTTTTTTTTTTGGCTCAACGTCACTTGAAGGTCGCCAACAATGGTAGCTCAAAACACTTCGTGCTCAATAACGCTGTGTGGGTTGATGCGACGGCCTCAACCGACTCACCTCTGTCACGAGGGCATCCAGCTTTTCTAACACTCTTTGGGCGACAGCTCCCAGCACGACTAGAAGAATCTCTGCAGCAAAGACAAAGCAAAAGAATGCATCCAAATAATGTTCGATCGTAAGCTTCACAGCTCAAATTGTGGTGCAGGCACAAAGGGAAAAAAAAAAAATACGTTACACAGTCCAACGCTGACAAGTCTGGGTGCACAGATAACTGCTGCACAATGAAAACATTTCAGACTGAATGTTTGTTACCATTTTTTACCGAGCCTGATTTCCTAAATAAAAGTCAGTTATTTATAAGAAAGTTTAATCTGTTTTATTGTCCATAATTATTTGTATTGTAGTATTCAAAAAAAAAAAAAATTACTTCGTAACTATGCTTGGCACATGTGGAGCCAAGCTTTGCGAAAAGTCATGTAAAGTAAAAGCCTGAAAGCAAGATTAAGGCACATTTTTTAACTTCTCTGTCTGCTAGCTCTTTGGTATACACGGTTTCTTTCTCTTTTTTTTTTTTTTGCTGCTGCACTGTGCTTCACAGCATACAACAGCGTTTTCTTCAAGAAAGTAACTGGAACGCCAATGCATTTCGTCGGACACTTTATAAATTAGTACCTTGAAACTGATGCAGTCCTGAGAATTTGTTCCAAGCGGATACACCCTGCAAATTAACCGGCTTTAATTCATAGATTGAAATATGTGCCATAAAGTAATTAATTATGAAGCTAATTAGCATAATTATGCTAATTATTCCATTGCCTCATCTAGTAATTTACATCAAGGGTTAGAGTTGCTCTAACTGCCATAGGTGATTTTAAAAAATTTGGTGCAGCTAAAAGTACAACACCCTATGTAAAGGACATAATATGCGAGGACTCATGTCTGTAACCTTTTTGCTTATTCTCTCTAAGTGTAGCACAACTGATTTACCTTGCAATTTTATAATTAGCGTGTTAAAGAATTGCATACAGTTGCAGTCAGGCAGTGACCATAGCACGCCAGAACTTTGTTCAATATTACTTCAATGACTGTAAAAAAAAACGATGTGGTGAACTAGCATGAGTTTGTACAATCACCACCCAAATTTTAGCAATACAAAGTTCCAGATAGAAAGCCTCCTGACATTTTGCTGGCAAAGAGGAGTTTCTAGTTCGTGCAAAACTTATATTCACAATGTTCACGCGCCCTCCTCAACACCTTTACTTCCATGCCGAGCCCCTGTTGTTGTACTAGCGCCAGTGATGTTCAATGTGCAACGGCTTGCTGCTTACACACTCAAATTACACTCCTGACCTTTGAAAGGTACTCTGAAAGCACAAGAAACCCAATTAACACTAATGTGACATCTTAATGAATTAAATTCTGGGGTATTACTTTCACAAACCACAATCTGATTATGAGGCATGCCGTAGTGGCGGGACTCCAGATCACATTTGACTACCCAGAGCTCTTTATTGTGCACCAAAATCAATGTACACAAGCATTTTCACATTTCACCCCCATCGAAATGTGGCTGCTGCAGCTGGAGTTGAACTTGCAACCTCGAGCCTGCCATACCCATAATCTGTCCTGTCTGTAAATACAAAGCTGTATGCTACAGTAACCACGAAGAAGCTAGCTCAGACAAAACTGCTGTTGACATGCCCCCAAGGTACCTACAACTGTGACGATGACCCAGCCCATTCCTCCTAAGGCATACCTTATTCTCAAAACAGTTTGTCAATAGACTGAACAGTCGTAAAGCTACCTACAGTTGACTACTCTAAAGAGCTTCAGAAGGTGCAATCAGGTAACAGAACTATGGTAATCTCCCACACTGCACCTAATCATCCCACACACTTCCAAATGTGCGCACACATCACCTTCGACATGCATGTAACTATAGAAAAATCGTTATGCCAGCTCCAATGATTCTCAAAAGCGCCACTCATGGCAGTGACATCATGTCCCAGTTTCAAGTGGCAAAACAAAATAAATGCTACATAGTGTACGCATCATGCAGCGACGTTTCCTTGCCTATTTCCAATCACCCAAACAAAGCCTGTTTTCAGTTATGCATTCCTTGAACATCTTTGAATGCAACACTTAGGAGGGCAGATGAAGTGGCGGAATGCTAGCTGTGTGTGCAATGAATGCTGTAGCTCAATGTCAGAGGCGCTGTGATGTGGCAGAGTAGGAACATGAGGCCAAGACAAAGTGAAAACTCCAACAAAGCTCTGTAGTCCAGGAGTTGGAAGGAGATGCACATTATGCCCAGTTTGAGCTTATAACACAGTGCCACTAAGAAGATAAGCTTTTCTTCATATAACATTCTAATCCTTTGATACAACTGTCAACACTTCACTTTTCTAGTGAAACTACAAAATTCATTTTTTTTTTCATATGTGCTCCCATCTACAATCAACGATTACACATGAGACGTGATAATTTCACACGTGTCCTACACATTCCACCAATATGAAAGGAAAAGCAGCATTCTCATTTAAGGCCACTAATTTTTCCTCTTTTTCTTATGTTTAAGCAACCAAAAAAGTTCGATTGGGTGTGGTTCTTCAACATCTGAACTACACAGAAAATAAACGTGATCAAGGCTCCAATTTACACATCTGCTGAAGCAGCCACCCGGACACAGGCTGTGTTTCTTCTCGTATAGTTATCACTTCTGCTGCAGTCGATGACAATGATTTACCCATACAGCACCACCGGGCTGCGAGAAACAGATCACATACCATTTCCAGCCCTCGCAATTTCATGGACCTCGTCCTCCGTCCCCGAGTCCATCAGCACCAGAAACAGCCTTTTGATGCCTTTTTCAAAGCATTCAGCAACATCGGCATTCCAGAGCGTCTTGAACTCCGCAAGCAGCTAAGAAGGAGAAGGTAACAGAAGAATAAGGATGACCAGCATACATGACAAATCCCAAAGTGTTCTTAATTTAATGACGTGCACACTATAATATAGAGTTCTAGCATAGAGCAGGCATATACTGAAGTACCAGATGACTTATATGAAAATACCAGCGCTGCCAGTGGCACCTTGTGATGTCATGTTTAACCAATGTGTGCAATACTTTCATAGCCGTCGCTGTCATGCTATCATGATGGATGGTTCATGTGTGGCCCACAAGTAGAGGTTCAAAAGTTTTCAGAGGCGCAAGAGACACGCAGTGTGTTATACTGTAAGAATGACAATTGTTCTGGCTTCTGTTGCTGGCATGAGCGTTGTGCACATCTTGACGAACTAAGCAAATGGACTAAGTACAATGCCCTTAAAGTTAACACAAATAAGACTACAGCTATTCTTTTTTGCCCAAAAAACAAAAATATATCTACTTTCGATACAATTAAGTACAGCAATTCAGCAATAGAGATAGTTAATGCATATAAAACACTCTGGGTTAGCTTCACAGAAGAAATGACCTGGGACGATCTTATCAACCATATACAGTGGAACCTCGATTATATGACTTTTTCGGGACCGCGAAAAAGCGTAGTAAAATGCAAGGGTCATAAAATCCGAACATGAATTATGCCTATAAAAATACTACTTATATTGCGCGACAGATTTACGAGAAACTTCAATGTAAACTACTAACATACTTTGCAGGGCTTGGAAACCCAAATTACCAAAACAGTAAATGCGATAAGAATTAATGCTGCAGTACAGGCACCAATCATGCTTTATTCAATCGAACCTCTATGGCACTCCACTGCCCACTGCCACGATTCCCGCCAGACAGCGCGCACTTTAAAAAAAGCCTGTAAGTTTCTTTTGAACCTTGTTTGATCCAAGAACCAAGAGCTTTTGCTTGAGTTGGGCAACGTCCAAAAGGAGGTCCTCTGCGGCGTCGCATGAACGGATGAAGTTACAGATGCAGTCTATGTGCCGTAGCACCTCGGCGAACATGGTAGGCACAGGCACAGCATCTGTGGCGCCGTCGTTGTCCTCGTCCAATTTCGAAGCGATGTCGGCACTAGGCAAAGCCTCCTCGATGGCGTCATCCAGCGACACCTCGCTGCAGATCGCAACGTTGTCATCGGCCTCCACGTACTCGGCGAAGGCCGTGGTGAGGTTTAAACCCTCGAAATCATCGTCGGCGAAGCCTGCATGAGACTCGAGCGGCATTGAGGTTGTTGCGTCCCCAGCAGAGGAGGCAGTCTCTCGCTTAAAGCCACAGTGCTTGAACGAGTTAGTGATTGTGCTTAGCGACACTGCGTTCCACGAACTAGCAATAAAATGCATGGTGTCGAGCACAGTGATCTTTTTTCCCGACCCAATGCGCTCCATAGCTGCCAGCCGACGCTGCAAGACCCTTGCTTGACGCACTTAATGATGCCGGCACCGAGCGGCTGCAACCGGCTTGTGCAGTTGGGCCGAAAAAAAAAAAAACCTTTATGTTCCTCAGGCTGGACGTATCAGGTGGGTGGCATGATGCATTGTCCCTGAAAAGCAATATTTTCCTCGCCTTAGCACCCACTCTGTTATCCAGCTGCTGCAAAAAATTGCTGAAGGGCGAAGACGTCATCCACGCCTTTTTGTTGAAGTTGTAGCTGCACGGCAGCGTCTTGTTCTCAAAGCACCATGGCTTTGCAAACTTTCCAACAACAAGCATGGGCAGCCTCTTGGAACCGTCCTCATTAGCACAGAATAGTGCCGTCACGCGCTCTTTACTATGCTTGCCACCATGACAGCTGTCACCCTTAAACGCAAGGGTTTGCTCAAGCTGCATATGGTAAAAAATACTGCTCTCATAGGCATTGAAAACGTCGCAGGGCTTGTACACAGCAATCATCTCCGGCAGGGACTCCATCTACTCGTTCACCGTCGAAACGTCCACGGAAGTGCTTTTTCTGCAGGAGCAGCTGTACACAATCCTGCTTATTTTTAAAGCAATCCAGCCACCCGTTCGATGCCTTAAAGTCGTCGATGCCCAGATGCAATGCCACAAGGTCTGCCTTTTCTTTTAGAATTGTGCCGTCAACGTTGATCGCAAAGCTCCGTGCTTGATGCAGCCACTTGACGAGAACTTTTTTCTAACTTCTCATGCTGTCCTTCTTTTGCCGCTTTCCGCTTGAGCCCGAACTTGTTGGCTTTCTGCAGTATCACCGCTTTGTTTGCCAGGATCGTCTTAAGCAAAGACTCAGGTATCTTAAGGTCCCGGGCAATGCTGGCTTTCGTGGCTCTATGCCGCTTTTCTGCTTCCTCGATAATATTCAGCTTATCGCCGAGCAACAGAACTGTCCGCTTTCGGGACATTGTGCGTCGCGTTGCTCCACACAACTCAAAGCCTCCGCTGCACGCTGGTCGCTAGGATTACGACGAAGAACACATGCGATAAACCTAGGCCTCTCCGCGCTAGTTTGTCGGCAATCTGCTGCTGGGAAACTGGAAGGAGAGAAACCCTTCCCCAACGTGACGAGAGGCGACGCCACCGAGACGAGAGGGAGAAAGTGATTGTGGAGAAGAAAAGGCGCTATTTCAGCACAGCGAGCGTCATGGGTGGCTGCTGTTGGGGGAGAGAGAAACGAACAATAAGACGAGGTAGGGAAGAAAGCTGCGCCGGAGCGAACCAGTTGAGCAGTGTCAAGCGCTCCACATGTGGAGAGACGGAGCGAGGAAAGAGACCCGCGGCACTTCTCTTTTGTCCGCCGTTCCGTCCCGCACTTCGCGAGGGTCGTCGTATAATGCGGGTCAGGCATAAAATAGTGTCAGATAAGGGTTTTTAATGCAGTGCTTCTGTGGGGACATCACCGGGACTGTGCTAATCCATCGTAAAACCCTGGTAGTCGCAAAACCGGGGGTTGTATAACCGTGGTTCTACTGTAAAAACAGAATTGTAGAGAAGAGTTGGTTTAACCTTTATTTATAAGACCATACTACCTACTGAAGTTAAAATAATTCTTTATAACTCGCTATTTTACTCGCATATTAAATATTGTCGTCTTGTATGAGGAAATACCAATCTCACATATCTACACACAGTCCATGCCTTGCAAAAAAAAAGATTTAAAGAAATATAGCTAATGTCGCTTTTGGTGACCCCTCCACCAAGCTCTTTCTGAAACATAGCATAATGAAAATACATCACCTGTATCCATATTGCTTAGCCGTGAGTTACAAAAAAGAACTTAAACAACAAAGAAATTTTCTCTCCCAACTGTCCTCGCTAACCGCAAAAATTAATCCATGTCCCACACAAACTAACGAAGTTTGGAAAATTAATGTTTGTAGAACAAATTAAATGACCCAAATGCTGAAGCAAAAACTTCCAGAATTGCTAAACTTCTGTCACACAAACCACATCAATGTTGTGAGAACAACGGAAAAGGAATTGCGTTACTTTTTTTCCCTTTTATAGCAAATCTCCTGGTTCCAATCATTGCTACCAGTTGCAATTCATGTACTTTCCTGTGCCTACCTGTCGTAACTGCAAGATATTCTTGTTGTGTAAGTAACTCTTTTTCTATTTCTTAATTTACTTTTCTTTAACTCATGGAAAAATTAAGCGGGTCTGTTGTGCGCTTTTCGTAATTGCGAAGACTGCATGGAAAAATGCATGCAACCGCGACTGTCGCGCGCTTTCTGCTATTGCAAAGACTGATGATTGTTTTTCTTTGTTCTTTTTTTTGCTTTGTTTTCATTTATGCTGCTCCATGCTTGCACTGTATGCTGCTGAAAACAAGTCACGCTGTACTTCATGTTGGGGAGGGGGCAGGAGCAAGTCAAGCTGTTCGTACAGCTTTTTTTCCTAGCCTCCCCCATCTCAAAGGATGGAATATAAAGGAATTATTATTAAGTGCAGGCGTAGATGCTTTCCAGCTGCGTGCGCACCACACTATGGTACATACAGTGGTCTGAGCAGACAGTAAATGTGAAGCTGTGAGCACCGAACAGTCGTCTGTCACATGCATCTCATGCAACATCGATGCTGACAGCACTCCTCATCACACCAGCACAGAGCTACAGGAGCCATGAACAGCAACTCTAAGCTAGCGTTGTGACAGGTAGCTACTGGTAGCTGGTAGCTGCTGGTACCTGGTGGCTAGTGCTCTGCAGTAACAGCTATCTCAGGCACTGGATCGCGCCGACATGCCACTCTGCATGTTGTTAAACACTAGCAAATTAGCTTGAGCACACGGTTAAACATTGCTATCACTGTCAATGCTTTGCTCTTCAAACACCTGAGATAATAACACATTTAGAGACAGGATAACCGCCATGCTTACCTAATATCTTTGTTTTTATGTGCTGTTACCAAAACAAAATGTTTTCTAATGTTGAATTACTTGTATGAAACTGCTTTCGGTTAGTTCTGAGCCAAGTTGTGTTCCGTCTTTATATAGCCACATTTCTAAAACCTAGAATTTGTATAACTGCTTACCTTGATTTTGAGAGTATAATGTCTGGTGTTTGTTGCTAACAATTGTATAAGGTTTTTCTTCAATCGACGTATTTGCTCTTACGCTTTTGCGATTTCGATGTATATTGTCCCACTCACACAATGCTCCCATGTAAAGGAGCCTGTGAGTTATTTGAATAAATAAACGAAACTGAGGAATTTCATTTTGAAATGATGAAGCTTATTTGACAGCTGCCATAAAAGTAAAAGCAGTGGTCGCACTGCAACTCTGCATGCACTTGTGCAATTAAATATCAACCTGCGTGGGTCAGCTAACCTGTGCAAGTATTTCGCAATGTTGAGTTTCCAGCATAAGGATCACCTCAGTATGAAGAACAGCAATGGCTGCTATTGCTGTGAAATAGTAGAGTAAGGGAAACAGCAATAGCAGCTGTTGTGAAACAGTAAATATCAACAGCATTGGCAGCTCTCACTGAGAAATAACAAAGGGGAACAGCAATAGCAACTACCACAGTAAAACAAATATAAAAAGCAATGACGGCTATCACTGTGACATACTGAAGGAAGAAGGAATGCATAGCAGCTCTTGCTGTTAAACAGCAGAGTAGAGGAAACACTGATAGCAGCTTTCGTAAAATTGTGAAGAGGAACAGCAATGACAGCTATGGCTGAGAAATAGCAAAGATTAACAGCAATGGTAGCTATCGCTGAGAAACAGCAAGGCAACAGCAATAGTGGCTAAGATAAAATAACAAAATAAAAAAAACACGAATAGCTGATATTGCTGTAAAATAATTAGGGAAAGCAATGGTGGCTATGGGGGGACCACGATACACCAGAGTGAAAGGAACAGTGATAGCAGGAAGCTATTGCCATAAAATAGCAGGGTAAGAACGGCAATGGCCGATTTTGCTGTAATATAGCAAAGGGGAATAGCAATAGCAACAATTTCTGAAACCGCACAGTAAGGGAAACAGCAATGACAGCTAATGCTGTGGAATAGCATAGTCGGGAAAACAGCAATGGCAGACTTTACTTTAAAATAGTGCAAGGAGAGCAGCAGTAGCAGCTATCACTGTGAAATAGAAAGGTAAGAACAGCAACAGCAGATTAGGCTGTGAAATAGCATGCAGAGTAAGGAGAATGGTAATAGCAGCTAGCACTGTGAAATAATAGAGTAAGAACAGGAATGACAGATTTTACTGTAAAATAGTGAGGAGAACGGTACTGGCCGCTACCACTGTGAAATAACGTGGTAAGGGAAACAGCAATGGCAGTAATCATGAAATAGCGAAGGAAGGGGAACAGCTATATCATCTTTTGCCATGGAATAGCAGAGCAACGGGAATAGCAACAAGACTCATCGTGAAACAGCAGAGCAAGAGGAACAGCAATGGCAGCTACTACATACTGTGGAATAACAGTGAACTTACAACAGACTCCTGCCTGTAAGAAGGGAAGGCCGCGATGGCCTGCTGCACTGTCATCTTCCGTACACTGTCATTCCTCTCCTTCACGGCCAATGCTTGGCTTCGACCGCTTGAGCCGCTGGTGTCTGTGAGAGCCTTTAGGCTATCTTGCAGTGCAATGTTGTCACCAGCTAATAACAGGTCTTCGACTGCCTGCAAACACACAGGAAGGTTTACTTCGATGATCATGACTAAAATGGGGCGCAAAGCAATCCTGCATTAAATTAAAGCATTTTATACAATTTAGCATATTAGCCTAACATATCAAGATTCGGAGTAGTTCAAAGTCAATTTTGGGCTAGTTGGTTCATGCTATATCGTGAAGATGGATGAGCACTGATTTAAATTCGACTAAATATAAATGAGCGAAGAGGACAGCACTTATTCTGCTTGCCAACAACACACATTCTGCATCAATATGAAAGGAAACACTTTACCTGTGCTCAAACAATTCATGCAAACATGTACAGTCGCCGACCGTTTATTAGGACCTCACAGGAACTCCGGAAATGTCCGAATAAACAGGTATCCGAAAAAGCAGATTAAGAAAAAAAAGGAAATCCTTTATTTCCACGCACTTATTCGGGCTCAGCAGTAGGCTTGAAGAAATCGTGAATGCGCCGTTGCACGCTGTTCCGTTTACGCGCAATCAGATAAGCCTGAATCTCAGAGAGGGTTGTACGGTCACTATAGACGGCTGAAAGCACAGTCACTGCTTGTGCACGCTCCGCATTCGATGGCAGCATAGCACATGGTGCGTCATCTTCCGACTCGGAGTCATCGTTAGGCAGTGCAGCAGAAACCTGACGAATGATCTCACTGTCATTAAGTTCTGTGCATGTCAGTACAGCAGCGTAAGCACCTGTGAAACTGTCTAATGAGACGGTGTCCGGAACCACTGCACAGGTCTCGGCAGAACTTTCGGCGTCAGTTACGTGCACATGAGAAGGCGACAAATCCTAGGCTCCCGGCACCCGCTTAACGGCATTCCCCAGCGCAGTCTGCGCGGGCACTGTCGGTGCCATTAGACACTTGACGCTAAGTTTCCGTATGCCACGTTGCATCACCACAACCTCGACACAGCACACAAAGCAAACATCACCACGCCGTCATGCCGATACCAGTCGCACAAACTAAAAACGTGGCCTACTCGCATCGTCGTGCACAAAGAAACAAACAAATCAGCTGCTGGATTGTCTTGACATGGCTTACTAAGCTGAGACCGGAACTACTGTAGCCACGAACCAGGCAGAAACTACGATGATGAACGGGGATTTGCAGTAGCGCCACTTTGTGGGGCAGAAAGAAGGCTCTGTTCAAAACAAAAATGGCATTCAGCAAGTCGAACCACGCACCAGTCAGAGTCGGTGCATGGTGCTTTCGATCGAGTTGGCGCTAGGAATGTCCGAAAAATCAGACGAGAGGTTGCAAGGTGTTCGAACTTTCGGCAGTTGTTATACATTATGGCCTATAGGGAGAATGGCGGTGCAGTGAAGCAGACCGAATAATCGAGCATGCCCGAATTTTCGGAGTCCGAAAAATCAGTCAGCGACTGTATACCAGAACCTCACTCATTGTTATCCACCACATAAATTTTATGCTGAAGAATCCCCTCACGGAACCTCGTTTTTTTTCTTCAGAGCCGAAACAAGAAAATTACATGCTTTAACGGGCCCGAAACACATTTCGAACATGCTAAAAAGAATGTTCTCCATCTGCAGATGAAAAGCCTGTGAACATGTGGGCCAAATATTATTGCACTGGATAACAGGCGGGTCAAGAAGGGGCCCAATAGGTGCATGAGATTATTGGGTAGATTTCATGATTGCGAGAACATCTTCAGTAATACCATTATTCCTAATTTTTAGTTACACAAATATCGTCTGAAATCTCAAAAAGACCAAGAAAGTATTTCGCCTTTGCACTTCTGGTTTCGAGTGACAGTCGTCTGCTCAATGTTCCATTTTCTCCTCCATTGCATGCAGCCTAATCACGAAGCTTTCAGTAATCATCAATTGTAACTGCACGGGCAGCATTGCTATTCATTCAGTTTCCTTGTGATCACTGTGAAATTGGCTACACTAAAGTTGAGCTGCTGATACAGTGAAACCTTGTTAAACTGCAGTAGGCCGGAGCTCAGAAAAAGCATGTACTATAAACGGTAGCACTGCTTACCCTAGATAGCGTGAGATTGCCCACTTACCTGTCAAAAACAGAGCTACAAGAGAGTGTGATGAAAGGGCACGAAACATGCAGTATTTATTCACTTCACACGACAAAAATCTGTTATTTTCATTTGATGCCATGGTGGGCTAGCAGCGACGATGGCAGCCTCAAACTCACTTAAGCTACAAGCCAGCTTTTCCGCCAGCCCCCTCTTGTCGGCAAACACCCGCATGAGGCCGAAGTAACACGTAGCGTCTGCCACTGTCGAGCCTGAATCGCCCGTACTTTCGTTTTCCATGTCGTCCTCATCATTGTAGTTAGGCGGCACTTCGGCAATAACAGAGGCACCGATGGTGAAAAGTCGAACCTCAAAAAGTCTAACCTCGTAGCCGACATATTTTTGCGGTTGCAGCAGTACTGCTGAGCAACTTCTCCTTTACATTCCAAATGCCACACACCGTAGTCAACGGTAGACCCCTTTCGCATGCCAGCACCGACTTCTTCATGCCATGTTCGACAGCGTGAATGATGTCCAATTTTTCTTCTATGCTGAGGACCCGGTTTTTGCCCTAGCTTGCACGATGCCACATCATGGGCCACAATGCTCTACTACTCTGGCACAGCGCAAAATTATGTTGATGTGGCTTCACCCTTCCAAGCCAAGTGCCCTCTGCGTTTGCGCTTGGAGGCCGTTCCCGTCTCTGAGGCTTGTTGTTCTGTCGGGCCGACGAAATGTGGAAACCCTACATGTTAACCGATACGTACACCAAAAGCTGGTATGGTTTACGCGGATATAAAATGCATTATGTTCAACAGCCACTAAGTCAGGGATTTGACTTTACTACTTTTAAAATGAAACTACTGTTTAAATGTGCACGGTTTAACAAGGCTTTACTCTATACAGTTTTACGTTATGCGTTATGTTGCTCCCACTTACGACTCATGTGTTGGCCAAAGTTCTTATTGAGGTTAGTGGTTGTCAAGATGTCTCGGAAGCAACATTACTGGCTAGGAGTTGCTGGCTGCAAAGGCGTCGGCATTAGCACGAGAGAAAGACTCCGTCGGGTGCCTGAAGGAACCCGGATGACAGCAGCAATTCGGGTACATCTCGTTCCCATGCCATTTCATGGGGCACTGCCAGGAACTTATGAATCAAAACCAATCTCAGCTGTCATTCGATTCACGTACACACACAGGTCAGGGTCCATAGATGGTCGAGTGCTGTCAACACGTCAACGAGTCAACCAATGGTTAAGCCAGTGTAGCTGGCTTCGTGTGGGTTATCAGCTTATTTCGACAGTCACATGGATAAGGCCACTTCCGGAAAAAAAAAAAAAAATTGGTCGCTCAGATGAGTATGGCTTATCATGCACTCATGCTGAGCAAGCACTGCACATGCATGAACCAGTAGTGGGCTAAGAAAAAAAACAAGGGAAAATGCCCAAAGTCGCGGCGTACGGCTAACATAGCTTTCGGTTGGGGCCTCGTGCCTCAACTGCTTCAGCTGCCTCAGCTGCTTTGACATTTCCCCCATTCAGCTTCCAGAATGCTAGTAGAGATGAGAAAGCTGCGCGGCAGTGTGGAGGCAACTTTCAATCACCGTTAGCTCCACTTATACTTGAAGGACTTGAAACACTTTTGCGGCATGACATTTGTGAGGTAATGCCCTCCCATAGCGAGGCCATCTTACGATTAGTTGAAAAGGTGTTTCAGCGCTCTTTAAATATAAACCTAGTGTTCCCTTTCATATCGGTACAGCACGTACATTCCCGCTGCCACAGAATAACATTGCTTGGTGAATCAATCAAGTTATTGACAACAGCATGGCACTCACCACAGGACGAGAGGCGCGTTGCACACCCTCTGTTTCCCGTTTCGCTTGGTTGTGGAAACGTCTGGCAGAGGTGGTATACTTGCTTCTAACCTCGCGCATGCTCCACACATTATCCGGCAGCTGGCGTCGGACATTCTTGAATTTTGACTTCAGCGAGTCAACCCACAACTCCTGCAGACAGATGATTCGTTCAGTCATATCATTGACCAATGGATACAAATATTACAGTCACTGGGAAACCCATTACCTTCATACATAGCTAAGGAACTCCTTTGCCCATGTCCCAGAGATTAAATTAAAACAACATATATACAGGCTGTCCCAGCCTTCATGCACAGAGCTTTTAAAAGACTTGAATTATTCTATGCAATTAAGCACATGTGCATATTGTTTAGTCTTTTAACAAACCACCAGTAATTTTTTTGTCACTGGCATTCAATTGGTAAATAAAGCCGATTCGCCAACATTTTAACTGTTGTGATGTCAATTAGGAGGTTGTAGAGAACTGTGAGAGACTTAAAAATGATGTGCTTTCAACAGAGGGCACATCACATACTTTTTTTTTGGCAAATGCAGAAAGCCTGCAATATATGATGTGACTATGCACTAGTGCACACGGCATAGAAACACCATCAAACAGCCTCAGTGGGAAAGCAATCTTTTTATCTGTTGCTGGGCTGAGCAACGGTCATAACATCATGCATGGTGTTCTTTCAACAACACACAAACAGCTCCTGACAATTAATGCACATCCAGGTCATGAAAACGCGCTGCCCTGGACAGCGAGCCTGAGGTGCTGCCCTGGACAGTGAGCCTGAGATGAACAACTTGCTTTCCCACTGAGACTGTGTGAGGCCACTGCTATTTCATGCGCACAGATGAACAGTCACGTGGTATTTTTTTCATATTTCGCAGCCTTTCTTTACTTGATGTAAAAAGAAAACATGCTGTGTGTACCATGCTGAAAATATCGCATTTTGACATATCTTATGATTCTCTACTAAGTCTACTTAAGATCTTGATAATTAGAACAGAAATACCAAATTTAGATAATTCAATTTAATTTAACTGGATGTCAAGGACAAAAAATGTAGTAACAGTTTCTCAACAAGACTCTAAACAACATGCTCTCAGTGTTATTTATGTAGAATGATCATCACATTTTATCTCAGTGCACGATAGTTAGGACGGCCTGTATGAATGTGTGCAAGCAAATGAACCCCAAAGAATATGTCAGTGCTAAATTAAAGTTTCCCACTGTTAAGTACCGAGAAAACAGATGAAAACAGCACACACACATTTCTTGTCACCATCAAGTTTTGTAACAGAAAACTGGAATAAACAGATTCTTGGTTCATGTTATTAGCATGACAGAAACAAGACACAAAGAGGAGATGCAGATAAAACAAATGTGGGACTAGAACTGATTGATTAATAAACAGATTTTTTTATTACATCATTTCACAATGGTGCAAAGAGTAAGACAGGCAAGCGGTCGCTAACCAATTACAGAAGGAAACTAGACATTTTAAATATTACCACAGAACACACACCTTCGCTAACGAAATTTTTTTTGCTCCTGAATCGTACAATGCTTAACAAGCACTAATTATTCATCTTACCCTCCCAGTTTCTCCAGTGGTGTCAATAAGGTGTGGGTACTTATGCAGCAGAAGGTCCACTGCAGTCCTGTAGAGATGCGATGTTGGATATCTGTGGAAAACCAAATTTCTCAAAACCAGCTGTACGATGGACATATGGACTTTCTAGCAAACACCAAGTTGGACCAAGAAGGTGTGTCCACCTGGCTTTGTCGCTTTTGCAGCCAAATGCACTGCACGCCTGCACACACGGGTCGATAAGGGGGAGGGTATGACAAAAGCGGCGACAATGGCAGTGCTGATGCTGGGAATGCCCCTCGAGCGTCCATATAAACGCTATCACAATATTAACAGTAACTGGTAATGATCATCATGATGCTGGCAGCGATAATGTATTAATGTACATATACATGCACAGGCACCTGCCCCTTAGGTAGCGTGGTATGGGCGCATCTCAGCCATGGCTACAAGCTTATAGGTGCCACACATAAGGCATGCATGAAAGGAACAGGTCAGAAATGACACTCCATAACAGAGCCTGCCTTACAGAGTTATCTTGGAGCAAGCTTCGAAGAGGCATGTGATGATGTGGCGCCGCATCCTGCTGGTGACTTGATCCCTGTTCCTCAGGGAATCTTCAAACACTCCAAAGGAAGGCAATTCAAACTTCATGTCATCCCTGTCCTCGAGGGATTTCGATTTTCTCTCTCGTTTTGGTTTCGATGCCTTTTCACTGCTAGATGTTAAAAAAAAAAACACAAGACTAATGCTAACAGAATGATGAAAAAAAAAATGCTTGCATCAATGTATGAATGTGTGCTCATATCACAGAAATAGAATATACATAAAGGTAATTTTCAGGAAGAAAGCTATCACGCCAAATATACATTAAACGAACGATGGCATATCATCATTCTTCGCAAGAGAACATATCAGATTACACATGAGAACACGTGTCAGAGGTCCTTGATATAGAGTGTACACCTTACATACCATAAAAAAAAAGTGACGAATGCCACCCATGACAACGGCAAGAGGCACAAATCCTTGAACTAGCACAACACATGAAGTCAGATCGGTAGGCCGCCTTTGCAAACCAAAGCTGTGAACTAGTACAGTGATCCACTCAACATGTCGAAGCATGAGCTTTACTTTAGTGTGATAGCAACGTTCTGACAACATGAACTTACCTCCTCTCAAGCGATGGTTCATCACAATTCATCTCTTTGTCTGCCAGTGCTCTGCCACCAGCTTGCTCTACAAGCTTCTTTGCAGCGGCTTCATTCGTGCACATATTAAGCAGATCAGAAGCAGTGACGCCGTTCAACACAGCTTTGTTAGCACAATTGGCAGTGACCTCCTCGTCCTGCTCCTCTGATCCTGCTTTGTATAGCACAACTTCGGTGCAGGTGGAACCTTCGTCACCCATCTGGTTGTGCAGGCCGGGCGCCTCGGAAGAGTTCAATGCTGAAACAATACCAAAGGCCTGCAGCCATAAGAAAGAAAACTTCCGTCAAGACAGCGTACTTCATCTGGACCATGTGTTCAATGCAAATTAGAAAGCTGTATGCTGTTGATAAGCATACTCTGGTTTAACTGAGCAAAGCATTGGTTCAGGCTAGTTGGTAATCCACAACTCTTATATTTCGTGAGGGTATAACCCGTTAATTAAGTGCCGATGACGAGTTAACTCGTCATGAAGTTCCCACAAATTTTTCTAACTGTTCAAGGTCTCTAGGTAGGGTGTCTAGCAAGTTGACACTTCCAAATGCATGGAGTTTTCCAGGTTTTGCCCGAGTGCTTTTGCAAGATTCTTTGAGGGACACAGAACTTCATATTATGTCAAGATGGGTTGACACTAGGCTGCCCATTGCTGTCGCTCTCAAGTAGGCATGTTAAAAAATTAAAGAACGACTTCAACCAATTTGAATAGTAATGAGTAGAGTTTATTTTATTCAAAAAGAAAACAGAATGGCAGGGTTTGTAAAATGCACAGCAAGTAAATTATCTTAAAAAAAAATGGTAAAACCCATTGCAAATTGAGTCGAGCATTTTCTATATACAAATAAAAGAGCGATTCATATAGAAGCAAATACTTTCGAATATGAGATATGAAAGAAAGAACTGAAAGAACTTGAAAGCAAGCTCATTGGTATGAGGCCCAAACTTTATCACAAGAGAGATTGTCTTTCAGCAGCTGGAAGGTCAACCTCTACTGTTCTAAAAAATGAATGCACGTCTTTTACTGCCCTTAAAGGCTCAAATCGCTACAGGCACATCTGAAAAAGATCTCAAGGCCTGCCAGTACACTTATTAGGCATATCGGTGCTCGCACTGTGACAGGAGATGGCGGGTGCACGCGTGCATAATTAAGGAATGTGTACTGTGTCCCATGACAGTTGCCCCTTCCCACGCTTGTTATGCTTCACCGCAATACTATTGCATATGCTTCGCCACGTAACATTGCTGCACTGGGGCAAAGCAGACTTTAAAAAACCGGCATTATCCAACGCGCCATGCTTTCCGAGCTTCGAAGCCAATCGCGAGGACCACAAAGGCGGAGTCGGTGCCATTGCTGACAGCAGCAAATTCTTTCAATGAAAAACACTGCACCGAACAGCAAGAAGCAAACGTTGAAGCAGCTAGGCCTAGCGTTGCCGAGATGGTGGCTACAGCTGGGTCATTCCATGTCAAACGTCCCGACCTCAAAAGTTACCATCGTTGAAGTTCCTGAAAAAATTTGGGCTGGGTGACTTTTGTATGAATAAGGTTTCGCCGAAGTATTTTCGTCGGAAAAAAATTTGTGATCACGTGATCACTCTTTCAAATTTCCGGGAAGAAGCAAAAGTTGGTTGGAGGTAATTTTTTTTATTCAAGTCTGAAAGTAGGTACAATAATAACCTTTATTTTAGAACAATGTACTGGCATCCTTCTTTCGTATAACGTTGTAATTGAATGAATTTTAGAATTTTCCGAATTTATTTGGCTCAGTAAAAAAGCAAAAAAAGTTGCGTTTTCAGACATTTCTTGCATAAACTGCGTTGACTTTTCAGCTGCAATGATTTTTCTGACTTTTTGCCTTTTGCTATATTGTATGTTAAAAATAATTCCCAATTATTAAGAAATTTATTTTTTGAGAAAAATACCTCCGAATTTGGAAAAAAAATACTTTTTGCCGAGATTCAGGACACATTTAAGCATTAAGGCCCTCCAGATAAAAATGTGTCAGATAGGTCAATATACGCACCAGTCTCTTAGCTTGTGATATAGAAAGTTTCATTCGAGTAAATTTTGTTTCAAGCGAAAAAAAATTTTTTTAAGTCGGCAATCCATGTCATTAGTAGCCACTGCTGAGCTCGGTCTCACTGCACGATGCGTATGAGCCACCAGAGAGTTTTTGGGCTCACTTATGCACTCCGGCTCTTCGCCGAAAAAACGTTGACTGTGTCGGCTATGTCGCTTGACGTAAGTCTAAACACATTGTAAATGGCCTGTTTTTGTCAGTTCACCTCTTGTCATGTTTGTGGCTCGGGGCTGTCAGGTTGGCGAAGACGGCATCGAAGTGGGTGTCTTGCAATAACAGTTAATGGCTAACTTTGCCTCCTGCAGAGCGGGAGGCAACACGGCCGCTTCTTTTCTGCTGTTCCGCACCAGAATTAAGACGGCTGTTGACCAGGCCACAGTCGCTCACAGCTGGAGATTAGAGCCTGATTCAACTTCTCGGTTGCCTTCCGTTTTTTCGTTCACCCATGTTCAACCCTTCACACATGAACCTTTACAGGCAAATGAAAGACTCCATAGTATTCATGCCCGCTTCTTTACTTCGACTTCTTCGGTATTTGAGTATGAGGTGATACCAACCTGAAGAGTTGAAACCGTCACTGGTTTGAAGTGGTGGAATAATCGCGTTCCTTTAACACCGGTTGCTGTGCTGAATCTCAAACCAAGCTCTGTTCTTTTTCCTTGTATTTTGCAATTAGGTACCAAGACTACTGTAATTCTCTTGATATTACTTTTAGCCCAGTCAAACAGATCCTCTGGAGATTGAATCTGGCTGTGATATGGCCGCTGCAAGATTGCTCTTGCTGCCAGACGTTTGAGTGTGCCGCCGACACCATCGCATGCACTTTTGCCGTGTGAAGTGGCGAAGAAATTCCATTCTGCTGATAGATTAAGTCCTGTTCATGGTAGCAAAGATTCAAAAAGTTCTTTTTGTTCTTATATTTTGATGAAGCTCCATCAGAGAAATAATGATTTTTTTTTACTTCAGGAAGAAATTGTTTTACTACCTCTATGACTGCACTCTCAAATGTGTGCACTGCGACTGTATCATGCTCCAGGCAGTCAGAAACAACAGCGAAACACCACGCAGAAACCTCTCCAGGGTCGCTTTGCGCCTTCCGAAAATAGACAACTACGGGATGTATTGTAGGTTGGGTGTTAACCCAGTGGTACGACTGTGGTGCGTCCTGAAGTATAAAACAGTAATTTTCCGCGAAATCCAACACCATGATGACCTCGTGTTGGCTTAGGTTAAACTTCAGTTCTCGAAAATAGCGAGCTTGCTGCTTACTGATAAAATGGTGGATCTTAAGTTGATTCAACATGTCTGTGAACTTTTCGGAAAACCCTTCTGATGTCAAAACAATGGTTTCGAGTCTACAGCGGGCTACACTTATCCATTGCCGGACAAGGATGTTGTCTTTGCTCTCTGCGACATGGGCAAGACTTTGTCGAAGCAGATTCTCAGCGTGCTTTATGCCAGGGCAGGATGCGCATTTGCCGAAAATGCAATCTTGGTTATCGAGTCGACATACAAGTGTAGCCAGGAGCTCTTCAGTTGTCTCCTTGAGCCCACTAGAATGAAGCATTAGTTTAAAGTTCTGATGGCTCATGCAGACACACACTGTGTGTGTGCCGCTTCTACCAGCCAAAACACAGTGGGGAGGTCGCAAAGCGGCGAACGTTGAAAAGCCACACTTTAAATTGTAAGTCTTCTTCCATTCTTCATGCATTTAGTTCAGGTTCACCCGCCGTGGTTGCTCAGTGGCTATGGTGTTGGGCTGCTGAGCACGAGGTCGCGGGATCGAATCCCGGCCACGGCGGCCGCATTTCGATGGGGGCGAAATGCGAAAACACCCGTGTGCTTAGATTTAGGTGCACGTTAAAGAACCCCAGGTGGTCAAAATTTCCGGAGTCCTCCACTACGGCGTGCCTCATAATCAGAAAGTGGTTTTGGCACGTAAAACCCCAAATATTATTATTAGTTCAGGTTCATCAACAATAGTCGCTTTTGATGGCCTTTCACAGTGTCCTTTTTTCCTGGTAGGTAATAAGACACAGAGTCATCCTCGTAGAAAGCTCTGACCGATGACTTCACTTCCCCACTAACTGGACGACCACGTCTTGTTTGCGGCCTGCCTAGAATCCCACTGTTAGACTTGACTTTCATTGCCTCGCGAACTTGTCGTTCAGATGCACCAAAGAACGCCATCATTTTTTCACGAGACCAAGATTGGGGGGCTAAAGTGAGGTACTGTATTTTTTTTTTCTCGGCTATGTTCTTGGGAAAACTTGTTTTTCAAGTCTTGCATCAAGCAGTCATAATCATTCAGGAGGAGTTCAGCGCCCTCGCGTTTGTCAAGGGTCGATGGTTGGCACATTTCCGGGGACGTAGCCGTTATTCCCTTCACGTTTTCTCACATTGTCTCCACTTTCTTTTTAGCTTGCGTCTGTCTTCCGCGCTGCAGTTTCCTTTTTACGCTGCTGCCAATGCCTCTTTCTAAGGCCTCCTTTATCGTTCCTGTACCACTTGATTCAGGCTCACATTCACTACCTCCGATCAGAACGTCGAGTTGTTCTTCTGGCAACACCAAATTTGCCATTCTTTGAGTACTATACAAGTGCCGCTTGCAAGCTTCAGAAATTCGATTTCCTGGAACCAGGCCTAGAGAAGGGTGGGCATCAACAACGGCCAGTGTGATGACGGTCGACCCCCGGCAATGCTTCGCATGTCTAAAGAATGGCTCTGAGCACAACTTCGAAGCGACTTTAGAAGTGTGTCGATGAAGGTAAAGTTGCTTGTGGTGCATACAAATGGTTGCATCGTCAGCCAGGCTTTTTCTTGAGCGCAGCGCAAGAAGACGCCAATCTATGTCAGTCAAACTAACTACAGTTGTCAGCCGCTGCTCGCTGCAGTAAGTTGTTTTGTGGCAGTTCTTTGGGCCGAAACAGCATGGCGGAAGTTCGCTTCCTGAAAAATAGCGCCAAGCATACCAGGTAAGCCTCTAGAGATAAGCTCGTTGTAAGGTCGCTCTGATTGTTCGTGTTCTTAAGTGTCACGAATCGGCCACGTGCTGTGTGTATAGAGAGGGGGTTCGTCCCCCCCCCCCCCCCCATGTCAGCGGGGCAACCATTTCTCTGTTATGTGGGGTCACGGACCGCGCAGTGTTGGGTGACGCGTCGCGGCAGGCGCCAGGCGGGGAGTGCCGATTCCCGGAAATCGGTATTGTGCGCATGGTGTTGGCAGTCCGCCGACGGTCACACAGACCAGCCTTGAAACAGACCGCTGTACAAGGTATTGTGGGTCTGGCGCCCCAGTGCCCGACTAATTGGAGGCGCCGCCGAGGTTAAGAAGGACTTAGCAACTCTGACCCCGTGCCGCATGCAGTGAGCATGGACCTAATCTGCTACGCGTCCGGAACGTAATCGCCAGCCTTGTTGTTGGGTGCGACTGCCTGTGTGGTGTTGAAGGCCAGCTTACCGTGCACGCTGTAGGAATGCGGTGCACACGTAAAGAGTGCATTCAGACGACGGCGTCTTCGAAACACGCACTCGGAGAACTTTGTCTTGTAGACAATAAGTTTGAAGGACAAGGAGGGCCATCCGTCTCCCACACGGCCAAACTTTGAGTACAGCGGCACTTCGTGGTGTCGATGCCCCTGCTTCCGAGACATTTGCGGCCTAGACGCCGTTGGGATTTGAAACGGTCTAGCGATAACTTGTTCGGGCCTGGCGTGTTTTTCTGAGCCCGTCTCTAACTACGGAGAAATGAGAGGGCAACGGAGTTTTGGCGAAGAAGGAAAAGAGCTTTGTTTTCCGATATGTTTATTTTTAAGAGTAAGCCCATCCCTGTGGGTTGTGGCTTAACAAACGGTTGACTCTGATTGGTAACTGAACCTGTGGGATGGGCCAACGGCCCTACCGCCTTTTTTTTCTTTGTATATTTGGGCTATAAAAATCGGGACGACATGCTGTCCCTCAGACTTGGCTGAAATCAGGATTGCTGATAGATCAGTGAGCCTCCGTACTATGTACATTAAAACGAGTCTGGGCTCTAACAGTCATTGAGACAGTAGAAGAGTGAGACTTTGTTTCTCAATTGTTCAAGTTTGTAATGCATTTGTTTTACCTACCATGTATATAGAAAAGTTCACGTATAAATATTTCTTGTACATCTGACCTCATCGTTTCCTGCCTGCGTTTGATCAACAACTGCCGATCATCATCCGAGAAGCTTCAAGTTCCAACGGTGAAGCGAGGACGGAGAACGAAGGAACCTTAATCTCGTTTTAGCTGCACTGCATTCTGTTCTTCTCATTGCCTAAGATTTTGGCTTTTCTGACATACCTCAAAACATGCCGCACTGTAAATGGGCCGATTAGATAACCTCAGTCTGCTCATGAAAATATCGCGCAATTCATATAGCAAGCATCGTTTTGTATGATGCCTTGAATTGTTATTCTCGTGGAAAAATCTGATTCAGTTCAGGCGCTCTAGGTGAACTGCGCGAAGATTTCAAATCGCAAGTGAATGCTCGAGACATTTTCTTACCTTTAGCATTGCAGGAAAATGATGCTGGAAGCCATGATACTGAAGCTTGGATTTCGCATCCATTCTGAACGTGTTGGACCGAGTTATGTCCCATATTCTTTCCGATGTTCCTTCGTTGCGACAACGTTTGTACGCATTCCCTTAAAACTCGCTCACAAGAAGCCTCGTCTACCGCCTTGTGTGTCTATTAGATGATCACACTATTTTCATCGGAGAAACACATGAATACAGTGGTAAGGGTAAACAAACATCCCCAGAAGGATGTAAAGCCGTTTTCCTTGCTTTTTCTTAAGCACCGAAAGAGCAAAAACCAAAAGAACGTCAAAAATTTTAATCTGCAGTACTTATATACACCAGCCGCCGTCTGCTGGGCGGCAGACAAGGAGGAGAAATCAGACGACAAGGAGAGTGGCGGCACGTATGCCGTGGCTACTAATGGCATGGATTGCCGACTTAAACAAAAATTTTTTTGCTTCAAACAAAATTTACCCGAATGAAACTTTCTATATCACAAGCTAAGAGACCGGTGCGTATATTGACCTATCTGACATATTTTTTATCTGGAGGGCCTTAATGCTTAAACGTGTCCTGAATCTCGCCAAAAAGTAATTTTTTTCCAACTTGGGAGGTATTTTTCTCAAAAAATATATTTCTTAATAATTGGGAATTATTTTTAACATACAATATAGCAAAAGGCAAAAAGTCAGAAAAATTATTGCAGCTGAAAAGTCAACGCAGCTTATGCAAGAAATGTCTGAAAACGCAACTTTTTTTGCTTTTTTACTGAGGCAAATAAATTCGGAAAATTCTAAAATTCAATCAATTATAACGTTATACGAAAGAAGGATGCCAGTACAATGTTCTAAAATAAAGTTTATTATTGTACCTACTTTCAGACTTGAATAAAAAAAAATTACCTCCAACCAACTTTAGCTTCTTCCCGGAAATTTCAAAGAGCGATCACGTGATCACAAATTTTTTTCCGACGAAAATACTTCGGCGAAATCTTATTCACACAAAGGTCATCTAGCCCAATTTTTTTCAGGAACTTCAGCGATGGTCACTTTTGGGGTCGGGACGTTTGGCATGGAATGACCCAGCTCCCATCGGATCTGCGTGCGAGAGCGCCGTTTCGAGGCGGCAAGGTAATCAAAATGGCGGCGGCGGTGGTGGCTTTGATTAATGGCGTTCGAGACCTGAGGACACGGCAAAAAGACCAGAAAATCGGATGGCGAAGGGTTCTCGCGTTCGAAGTTTCAGACATTCTTATACATTGACTCTATGGGGTACGTGGCAGTGCTGCGAAGCCATCTGAATTATTGGGTGTCTGGAAAGTCGGTCGTTGACTGTACACTGGCAACTCCTCCAGCGGACGACAAGGTGACCCCCATCCCCCCAAACATGTTTCGTTACGATTCTTCTCTGCTACTCGAGCCAGCATTGTTACTCTCTGTTACTCAAACAGCAACTTTCGTTCCCTTTCAACAAAATTACTGCTCATCTTCCCTCATAGAAGCACAATTTCCTAGAGTTTTCCCTGAGTATTTTGAGATAATTTAATATCCCTGAGAATTCCTGGTTTTTCCTGTTGGTAGACACCCTGCTAGAACAGCAACAAAAAAATAACACTGCATGATTAGCTGCTGGACAATAAAATGGATGAAGGTTTTGATTTTTAAGAATCATCAAGCACTGTAATAGCACAGACAAGCCACACCATGTGGCAATGCCCAGAACTGGGGCCTGCATTTCCCAGCTTTGCATTCACTGGATTGTCTGTATGTCACACGGTCGATGTGTCGTTCTGCAATTGCAACATTTCTTTTATTTTTGGTATGTGCAAATAGAGGTTACACAAATTTCGACAAATTATAAATAGTAGCCAATGCTTATTGGCAATTTTTTTCAGCATGAGCAGCGAAAGTGCTACAGGCATTTCTGGTACATTGTAAGAAAAAAATAACAGAAAAAAATGCAGCCTCCCAGCAGAGGGCAAGCGTTTCATATTTGAAAGACGGGCGATAGGACGGAACGTGCTATGCAGTTTCTTTGCAAGCATGGTCGTGCACTGCCCCTCCCCACGCTTGTTATGCTTCACCGCAATACTATTGCGTATGCTTCGCCACGTAACATTGCTGCACTGAGGCAAAACAGACTTTAAGAAACCGGCATTATCCAACACGCCATGCTTTCCGAGCTTCGAAGCCAATAGCGAGGATCACAAAGGCGGAGTCGGTGCCATTGCTGACTGCAGCAAATTCTTTCAATGAAAAACACTGCACCGAACAGCAAGAATCATTAATCATTTTCATTAGGAAGGAGTATGTGTATGCGAATGCCGCTCCTGAAATTTCAAGTTGACCTGCTGTGCGCCCAAGCTTCATCCAAACAGCACTTGCTGCATTGTCCGTGGAAAAATCCAGCCACCTATTGCATTACAAATTCATTACAAACCTTGTTGAGATACCTGGTGACAGGATATGCTATCAGATTTCAAAGAAAGTTTTAAAATGTGGTCTGCTATTTACCATGCGTTCTTTGGCCGCCTGATACCGGACTTCGTCCAGTGTGCGCTTTCCACCAAACTTCCTTCTTGATTCGCCCATGAGACCTGGCGTTTCTGGGAGCCTTCGTCGTGTATTCTTAAACTTGCTCCTCAGGGCCAGATTCCAGCATTGCTGAAAGTAGCATCAAAGTTAAATAAAGTACTCTAGATTGTAGAAAATCTGCTTAACCATTCGACCCCCGAGTCCTTTCATAAGAAAGTGCACAAATTTTACCGATACAGTCGCTGACCGATAACTAGAACACGCTCGATTATGTCTGGACTACTTCGCGGCCCTGTCGCTGGCCCCATAGACATGATTCATAAGGATGACCGAACTTTCAGAAACCTTGCAACGTGCCTTTAAATAATTCAGACTTCATCTCCACTAATGTGAATTAATTTGGCCACCAAGTCAAGTGTAATAACGCATTGTCAGATGACAACCATTCCTGGCACTGTGATAAGACGGCACACTTGATACTGTGCCAAGAATGCCATCGTCTGCCTAAGCAACTGACACTAGTTGCACAAAATCCTGCGAAAGTGAAAGCACCCCTCAAAAGTGGTCATCCGAGAACATGGAACACTTTCTTTTTGCCCATTCACGAAATAAAGTCCCCTGCTTTCTATAGAATTTGATATTTCAGACTGCTGATTATTCAGACTTTTAGGCGGTACCCATCGAGTCTAAATTGTCGGCTGGCGACTGTATTTTAATTGTTGCGCATCAACTCCGAATTCGAAAAATATATTACTTGTGCAATTGATCCCTTGTAATGACCTAAAAATTAATGAAAAACATCTTTCTTGAAATACTTTCTTTAACCACATGCACAAGGTTCAAGCATAATTATCTGGGCACATGATAACTAGAGAAAAGAAAAATATGCCCAAATGCCAAAACTCAAACGCACAATGTGAACAAATTTCACGAGCACAGCTCGTCTGAGGCAACCAAAGCAGAAGCTGTGACCTGGACATGTATGTCTCGAACTTCGCAGGTAAAGGGTTCATGCAACATGGGAAAAAAATTCACTGCTTCGGCAACAGTGCAATGCGGTGACAGCGATACTAGTTCATCCCCGATACGTGTCCTCGATACGTGCTATCTCCATTTGCCACAGTACTGCACACCGCGGCCTCCAAAATACATGCACAGGTGTAACCACTATCACAATTGGCGGGGTGCACAAAACCCTGCACGAATAGCCAAACCTCAAAGCAGTGCAACATCACAATAGTTAGCGTGCCCAGACACCAACTGCACATTGCCGCAGGGGCGTGACCTCGAATCTTACTGATGGAGGCGGGGCGCCCTTTTGTTAACCTATGACAAGGGCACAGCAGAGGACGAGGAAGTGGCCCATCCTTGACATGATAAAGGTGATGACAATGACAATGGTGGTGACGTAACAAAAAGACAGATAGATGCAGTAGACCCACTTTCGAGCCTTTAACTGCTGTCGCAGAAATACACACAACGCAGAACTGCCGACAAGCATGACCCGTAATTTTAGTTATGGCATTGTGCAGATGAGATGATGACAAGTATTCACTTCGGCGTGACGGCACTTGTCAGTTGCCAGTGCTAAGTCGCAGTAAGAGCAGCAGGAGAAAAGATAATGGTCTGTGAAAAAAAATACGATCTCGACAAACCTTTACCAGCAGTCTTTCATCTGCCATTATGAAACAAGTAAACCCAGGCACAACGTTTGCCACCAGCGAGGAAATAAGTTAGAGTTACCCGTGACAATGGAACCTTACCCAATTGAAAGGCCCCTCAGCCAGGTGTGGATACTTCACAATTAACGAATCAATTGCCCTTCTGTACAGCCTCATGGTTGGATACCTGTGAAAGAGGTTTGCAAACCAGCTCAACGCAACTCGGCAGACTATTCTGTCCACCAAAATAATCTAAGAATGAAGGAGAAGCAGAATGCAGCAATAATGAAACACAGAGCACTTTGGGACTAAAATGAATGAAAAATCTTTATTATGAATGAATAAGACTGGCCGGCAGTGTAGGGGCTACAACAAATATGAGGTAGTGATGCACGACCAATGCTGATTTGACCACTGAGTTGAGCAGAAATAGCAATATTTTCGTTTTGATACATTGCTAGCACGGTCGTCAGCCCTATCACCAGTGCTTCATTGAAATCAAAACTAGCAAAGCCTAATCGATCCAGTAGTCACAGATGAATATCTGGGGCATGCACTGACCGAACTTTCATCTATCTGTAGCAATACCATGACAATAGACGAGTTACACTCCGTTTTACCTCGGACGAAATCATGCAACGAGGCATTGAGAAGAGCCTTACAGGGTGATCTTGTAGCATGCTTGGAACAGGACGAAGATAATGTGCCTCCTCATTTTTGGAGTGATCAGCATTTTCCTCTCCAGGGCCCTGTCGCACGAGACGCCGAAGGATGGAGGCAACGTGAACTTGAGGTAATCTTTGCGATCGTGTTCATGCTTGGGTATGATCGTCATTTTCGATGTCAGTGGCAAGTTACCAGCTTCCAGGTGGCTAGGCAGCATTGCACGCAGATCTTCCGTAACACGTGACAACCTCCTGCAATGAAGACGCACACAGAAAAAAAAAATGCTGCATTTACTCGTATAAAGCCTGCACTTTTTCATCTGATATTTTTTAACAAGGTGTCGGCCTTGGCTGCTCACTCAAGCCTCAAACTACACTCTGGCTGCTGTACTAAATAACACAATCACCGGCTGTCGGCTATGAACACATTAGTCGTTTGTCCTCATGGCTTTGGCTGCCCTTGCCGTTTGACAAGATCGCCTCATCGGCATTATCCCAAAGCTGGTCGCCCTCTGTGCCATCGAGCGTATTAAGTGTTTGAGGTTCCCATAAGCTTGAAGCTCTTGATAATTAAAAGCGCACACCATGCATTGAATACCCACAAGCACTCTTTGCAGCGATGCCTTCCTTGTGCAGCCAAAAGCATGACGCAGCTACAACAAGCCGCAAAAGAGCCAGCGCAGCCAATAGCGCAACATACTGGTATTAATGCCTCGTGATCTGGTGGGACACGGTAATGACGACGATCATGACGCCATCATTGGCAGAAACAGCAGGACCACGGAGGAAGAAAACAAACTCTATGGGCAGGAGAGTAACCAGTGCTATCTAGTAGCGAATTTCAGAAATTAACCAGCATGCAGCATGGCCTCCAAGGTTGAGCGACACACGCTAACCCGATCTCAGAGGCCATGTGTGCATGAATGCATGTATTCAACTTGCTAAAAATTTTCAGGCTCCAAAGTGAGCATGCAGACCTTTCACGAGTAAGTACAGTAATATAACATATCAGAAAACTTCAGCGATTAAGTCCTAGGACACTGAACCCTTTAGCTGTGATAGCAGCAGGCTATAGCAGTGGACAGCACAAGGTGCACACAATGTCATCTTCATCTGCTGTAAGAGAGAGATGGAAAACAATTTTAAAGCGCAGGCATTTGGCAGCCGTTCCTGCGTTTTGCGGTGCTGTCATCCCTCGCCGTAACCAGCTTCATAGCCGGAGCCAGCGCGCTTCTGGCGCCATCTCTCGCACACGGAGCGAGCCTTGCTCCCTTCGCTTCTCCTCCAATGCCACCCCCGTGTGGCGGCAATCGGAGCGCCGGCTCGGTGGCAGCTAATCTCAATTATCTGCTGCTGCCCAAGTCGAAACGCATAGCCACCGCAGTTCACCACTGCATGTACCCTGTCCCTCCCCCTCCCCCTCCTTGGTAGCAACTGCGCGAGAGCACACGGTGTTCTCCGTTTGCCGAAGCGCCGGCTCGGTATCAGCAGGTCACGGTGCACGCTTCTCAAGCCGAAACGCAGAGCCACCTTCAGTTGACTCGCTAGCAGCGTCAGTCAGTAGCTGCCATCTCTTCGCTGCGCAACGTTCTTATGTGCCTACGCGCTGCCTTCCACGACTTCCCAATAAGCGAGGCAGTTGCGCCAAGCTACATCCCGTTTGTGCTGGCTGGCGTGAAATGTTCCGCACAAGATGGATTGTCCGAGGCTCACAGACGGTTTATATATTATAATATAATCCGTCTGCCTATATAAACAGTTTATTCTCAGTCAGTTCTTTCTGAGCCACGAGCGAGGCAACCAGTGGAAGTGCTTCATCTGCCGCTGTTGCTAAACGAGCTGCCCGAGCAGAGGTCCACGGCCGTCGCCACCAGAATCCAGAGGTGCGCTGCGCCAAACCAGGCATCGGAGCAGCAAGTCGAGCACATATCCATCTATTTCTCCGATTACAAAGCTTCCTTCATGACAATCAAGAACTCGGAGTGGAGTGTTTCTTGAAGAAGGAATATGTGTGAAGAATAAATGTTGTCTGTAACATGTCTTGCTCGAATTCTTTGCCTCAATATATCAAAAAGCCAAGACAGCTGAAGAGCTGCACTATAACTTCACTTTAGGAAGTAATGTAATCATCGGCAATTTTTTATTTGCATATAAGTATGCTGGTGTGCCATATAAAAAACGGAGATGGCAGGATAAAAGCTACGTAACACAATCTTGACTGGTCAAACCTCTCCGTGAAACCAGGCACCGGACATGGCAACATAGCTTATTTTAGAAATGCTTGGCAAGGCAACATAAAAGAGACATGCAGTCAAAGTAAAAACATTCTAACTTGGAACAGCGCCAAAAAAATGAAAAAATCATACCTCTCAGGCAATAAAAAAAAAAAGTCATTCACAAGAGCACTTGCAGAGATGTGTTCTTAGATACACAACGTAGTTTTGGCCTGTTTGTATTTTCTGAGCATTGTGGGAAGGCAGTAACACAGTGAAGAACGCAATTATTAAAGTAATCCAAGTATTTGATGCTTGTTAATTATGTGCTATGATGTGTTTTATTCTCAAATACTGTATCTGGTGGATAGAAATACGGCACGGGATGTTTTGATTTTTTTTTTCCCTGAGTCAGTATTTGTCACTTGTTATTCTATGAGACATATCATAATTTTCTTTTTTTTTTTACAAGTCTAGTACGGATGCTTGCTTGCAATGTTCATGTGCTACCTGCACATATTCGATGATTTCAAATTGAGCAGTGTGTAATGACCCCTCTATAATGCCTTGTTGGTCCTGTGGGTACTGTGATAAATAAATGAATTCATTCATTCATTTGCACATGGGCATGGAACTACCCAGTGTTCAGTGTAGTAAATGTTTAGGCAGAAACCATGGATGTTGGTGCAAATTAGCAGCATCTGCCACTGCTATGGTGGAATGCGCCTTTTAAAGTAGTAGTGTGGCATGTCAAGCCACCACTTGCTTTCAAGAAAATCTGCATATCTTCAGCGGTGTCGCCACAGACAATGCACACTTGGCTTTATCGCGAACAAAATCGGCAAGTAAAGCTAGCAGATGTGGTACTAAACTGAGCCCAAATTTCGAGCAGAAGTCAGCCAGCATGTTTTATACCTGGTGCTAAATCTATTTACGCAACACTCAATGTATAGTGACCATCGTCACGTCTTTCTTTACGTGCAAGGCAATTCTGCAAAGCGCAAACGATTTGCCAAAATGCACTCACATGGCTGCGTCTTCAGTTTCTTGGGCTGTCTCGGCCTCAGTGGGGGCCTCTGCCTCTTCTTGAGAATGGACTGCTGGTTCGTCAGGAACATCCTCAACACTGCTGAAAAACAGACACAGAATTAATTGTTTCATGGCAAAAGACTGAAAGCAGCACTCCTTTGTTGATAGGCACAGCATTAAGCCCTCGCAGCTGCAAGCAATTAAGCCACTTTGAGGTTGTTCTAGTCAGGAACCAATCCACCCGTTTTGGATGCCATGCAGAAAGAGCACTTATCTGAACAAACACTGAAAAGTATGTACGCTGTTGGGCTAGTCGGTACACGGTATTTATACAGTTGAACCAGTTTTAACAAAACATCAGTTATAACAATGAGAAGCTGTTGCACCGTCAACTTTTTGTATGTTTTCCATGGTGAAATAACCCGCTTACTACAGTGCCCCGATGCCGCTATAACGCGAACTCTGGCTGCTAGATGTTTGTGCTGGTGTTCGTGCCGAAAGGTAGTGCAATGTAACATCCTTGAAAAGGAAAAAAAAAAAACACAAGAAATTCGAGTCACTGCATGATGGCCTACTGCCCCAACAGCCACCGCGCGCTCATTTTCCAGCCTTCTTTGTTCGCCTCTCTCCCGTACCCCCTTCCACCCCTCCTAACACGAATGGACTGCGCCAACTGCGCTGCTCCCAGATTGCTCGCTGGATCCTCATTCAGCACAGTCCTGCAAACAGCTTTAAAAGTTGTGCAAAAAAAAGGCGAGGCGTGCAGACAGGACACAAGAGTAGAGAAGTGGACAACACGAACGCTGACTGTCAACTGAAGGGAGCACTGAGGCGAAAAGAGAAGACACAAAACTCATCTGCGCATCAGCCTTCTAATCTGTCCTTACATTGCCAAGACTGTAACTGCATGCCAGAGTTAGATGAATGCGCGATATTGTACAGGCACAAGAATGAAGATACACGTCTTATGGTAGAGGCATGGCATATCTATAATGGTGGAACTGCATGCGCGAGGCAGCCTTCGATTACTTTACATAAGGAAGAGATTAAGTGCCTTAATAGTTATCTCTCACGTAGACCGGCACACATACCCGACTGACACGTAGTGATACCATTCCTGAGCTTGCGCAGATGAGTTTTGTGTCTTCTTTCTTTTTTTGCCTCAGCGCTCCCTGCAGTTGATAGTCGGCGTTCATGTTGTTCACTTCTCTACTCTTGTGTCCTGTCTGCACGCCTCACCTCTTTTTTTGCATAATGAATTCTTACCAACTAGCTCAGCTTTCTGTCGTTCTAAGCTTTAAAGGGACACTGAAGCAAATATTAAGTCAAGCTAAAGTGAGATTAGCGCTTGGGAATTTCCAAGGCATCAATATTATCGTGAAGAGGGCTTTAGTAATCGAGAAACTGAGGTAAATGTAGGAAATGATTAGAGACTCACCTGGGACATTCAAGCACTTGCCCGATGACGAAAGCACTCCTCAGTTAAATTCTGTCACTAGTATTCAACCACTCGTTGCAAAAAAAATCATTGTGTTGTATTAGAAGACGAAATAAAATGTTACTAATCCAGTTCTATTTCATTTTTAGAAAAAATAACTGATTGAAATTACCCTCAGCGATGACATGGGCAGTCGAAATGTTCAGTTTTCGCTCGACTCTGCGCCACCCACGCTTTCGCGTTTCAGTACTTCCCTGATCGTGTAGTGCTGCCGCGCTGGTTTTGCTGGCTCGCAAAACTCGCGCAAGCTGCAAGTAGCAGAGAATTCAACTTCCATATTATGCCGCGGGATGCCCGAACGGTCTACGCCACTTGACCAAAAAGCAGCTGCAGCGGCGAATCCACCGCTCTGTCTTGGCTCGGTGCCGCCGTCTGTCGGGCGCCGTTTTACTCATCGATGGCAGCAAAGGGCGGTGATGGCATATGCAACGTCACCACTCCCCCGTTTGGGTGGCGGGAGATTCGAATTTTGAAAAAGGTATTCGGACCCTCCAGGTGCAATTTTCCAGTAAACTAAGTCCTTTCTTGGCCTGAGAGAAGCATTGCGAGGTTTCTGGAATGGTATTTAAACAGTCCACGTCAACTTCTTATTTGCCTTTAGTGTTCCTTCACTCGCTTGCATTCGTCTTTGTTGGTTGCATCAAAATCGTTCCTGGCCACGTGGTTTATCACACTCGTTTGACTCGCCACCGAAACGGTAGATGGCTTATCTACCCACTTATTATCGGCAATGCACAATGTTGCCGGTGAAAAGAAAGTGCACGGCCACAGATTTGGAAACTAAGTGCTTCTAACCGATGAGGCGATCGTCGCGAACGTGCTTGCATCAGATAGCGATGGTGACACTGGCAGCAATGACACGGTAGGGCAGGCTGCCTGAACGTTGTCCTCACAGGAGGCCTGGCAGATGATTCAATCCCTCCTTCCGGGGCTTCATTCACGCGAAGAACCTTCCATGGAGCACCCAGATGCCTTGGAGAAGGATGTCAGCAAGCTTTGCATAAAGCATGCAAGGCTTATGGACATAGGGTTTTCTCGTGCAAGCCAGTGAAAAGTATGTGGCAAGATGCTTGTGGCGATGTTACCTCAGCGTTTCTTCTGTATTTCTGTAGCTGACAGGCTACTGTGGCAACCTTCTCACATATTTTAAAAGGCCCCTTTGGGGCCACCAAAGTGATGTCTCGGCGAAGGTCACATATCACTTGGCACCCGTGACCCGTCTTTGCAGTTGTTATAGCAGTGGCATTCTTTAACGCCGACAGCCACAGCTTGTTACACGCGATTGGAGCGCCCAGGAAGCAGTTAAAACGAGTGAACATAATCAACAGCCGGATGGAGGAATGTGGTGGGGAGTGGCACTGGCCTCCACGCCATTATAGTTTTCTCGCATGAGCTCTGCCATCCCCCTATTTTGATTCGTTCATACAACTCGGTTGTAAAGGGAAAATGAGACATCCACCCAAACGTAGCTAAGTGCTACAAAGGAAACCCATACGGGTTCCTCGAAAGAAAAGCTTCGCAGTTGAAGAAAAATTAGTCCTGGTCTGGAACTCGAAACCAGGACCACTGCCTTTCCGGGCCACCCACTCTACCATCTATTTAGTAAAGCAATGAAGGGGGCTAGTTGGTGAACGTTCATGGTTATATTGCGCTCAGTTTTACAGAGACGATATTAAGGAAGAAGATGAAGATGGTATGAAGATACCATCTGAATCTTCATACCAGCTGTATTTCCATATTGCCAAATTTTTTTAGGTTCATGTGTGACATCAATTTTGTCTGCTTTAGATGTACTATTAGATGCAATTCACAGAATTGTGACCTCATTTCTCATTGTTGAGTTCGAGAGTTGCACACTTGATTGTTTCATTTTCTGAAAATTTTCTTTTTGGCAAGGCGAAGTTGAATTCGTCAACAACTCGAAGCAAAGGCAAGAGTTTGGCATAATAGTTATGCAGAAACCCGCAAGGTGGAGAGAAGTAATTAATAAAGGGAAAATCAGACATCCACCCATTCGACTTCGCCCTGCCTTCTGCTAGCCGCTTGGTTAGCTCAGATGGCGTAGTGGCTGCCCCATAAAGACGGTGGTCCTGGGTTAGAGTCCCGTACCAGGACGAATTTTTTTTCAACTGCGAGGCTCTTCTTTAGAGGAACCCGTATGTTCTTTTTTTTTTTGTTGTTTTAGCAAATGCTACAAACGGGTGGATGTCTGATTTTCCCTTTATTAATGCCATGACTTTACTACCACAAGACAAAAAAAGAAGTCAGCGCTCAAAAAGCAAGGTAAAATTTGGAACACTGAAAGCTAGGAAGTGGGCTCACATCATAATTGATTCCACAGAATCTGTATCACGGTCGGTGCTCGTCATAGTGTCAGCACAAGGTTCTTGCACAAGAACACCACCTGCTGCGCAAATAGCTGGCACTGCGTTGACATCACTGTGGAAAAAAAAACGAAATGTACACCACCTGTTTCCATACAACAAACTCATGACATAAAAACGCAAAAATCTGACACTAACACAAGCATGTTTGCATGGTGAGCCAAAGAGAATTGTGGACAAGTATCTTTCATGTAACCATAGGAATGGAGGACTCAAACAGCAGTATAAAAAGTGCAATTGGGCAGCTCATTCTGGCACACAAAGAAAACAACTTGCTTACAGCTGTACTTGCAAGTGTACAGCAAACAACTGACTGTACAGGGTTGCCAAGTGCTTTTGAACACAAATTCCCAAATGCAAATACAAACGCACATGTTAAACACATATACTAAAAGACACATTAAACTGTGAACTAAATTGTGTACGCACTACACCTACAATGTATGCTCGTAACACCGAAAAAGCAACATGGAAAAAAAATGAGACGCCGTTAGTTTAGAAGGACACGCAGTGAAATGTCAAATAAGGGTGCATTGGCAGTTTTTAGAGCGTAAAATGATTCAAATGAGATGAAAGAACAGGACAGGTTCCTTCATATTGTTTCACATTCTTTTACACCATAATAGTATGAATCAACTAATCCAGCAACAAGTATACCCGCACATCATTAAATTACACTGCCAAAGCAGGATCAAAATGTCCTTTATCGAGAGTACACAACTGGTAAGCTGGTAGTACGATCAGATGCCAACAAAGAAAGACGGCAAAGTCAACATAGGAGGAATTACTTGTACTTACCAACTGAATTAAAGAAACTCTAGATTAATGGAAATAAAAATGGATCGAGAAAACAGCTGGCCGCAGGTGGGGAACGATACCGCGCATTCGCATTACGCGTGCGGTGCTCTTACGAATTGAACTGCCACCAAGGTTTGTAAGTGGTGGCACTGGCTAACACTCTCAGGGTTGGCTCTAGTAGTAAAACATAAATACCCCAGAAAGTGGATGGGGAAGCAGCGCTGCGGTAGCTGAAGTGCTAAGAGCATCACACACGTAATGTGAGGACGTGGGATTGTTCCCCACCTGCAGCCAGTTGTTTTTCATCCATTTTCATTTGCATTAATTTATGATTTCTGTAATTCAATTAGTAAGTACAAGTAATTTCCCCTATGTTGACTTTGGTGTCTTTTTTTGGCTTCTTGTGATATGATAAATAAAATTGGGCCCCTCAGTTCCCTTTTCTTTTTTTGCTGCAAGCCAGTAGTTAACATAACATTAAAAAAAGAAGATCGCTTCAATTCCACATTCATTTCATCAACAATCACTCAGGGTTCAAAGAATTTGGCAATGAAATTAATTTTCCATCCTTTTAATCAGCAACCTGCTCAAGTCCACTACAGCATGAATTCCTCTTCCTGCAATCTTCGGTAAGACCTTCTACACATAAAATTTAAAAAAATTTAATCACCCCTAAGTTGAACTTGAGTCAAACGGCTCAGTTTACTTTAGTCCCACACCACTGCTTTAAAAAGCCAGACAAAATGATCCGTCAATGCTCTCTAATACTTTTTCCGGACGTCTGTGCTTGTGGTCCATCTCTCACAGTTTTGTTCTTGTAGGCGCTCTCTTGTCAACCAGCTCATCATGAACCAGCGAGACCGATAAATGCCCTGTCAGACAACTTCAACACTGAAGCGTGAATATGCGGCAAGGCAAAATTATTTGCCTACCTGGACTGGACATTGTATGGCAGCAAGTCTAGGTGCCTGGGAAGCGGGGACGCCACTTGACGTAATGCTCTGTGTGGTGCAACTTGGCGTCTGAAAATTTATCCATAAAGAAAACAACTTAATTTGCACAGTACAGCAATGGTCATAATACTCCTTCACTCAGTTCAACCTAGTTTGAAAGTGTTACCATGCAGTGCATAGGCAATAAGA